>NW_009649605.1:323917-333025 GCF_000708025.1 Charadrius vociferus
AGGACTGGGTTTTTGGGAAGGGCTGTGACTGAATTTCCTAGGTACACCCATGGGCTGTGATGGTGGCTGATACTCTTGATATATAGCAGCTGCCAGCATTTGCTGATTTCAGTGGTTACTGGCTTGTTTTGTAATTAAATAGTGGTTTCACTGGTACAATTACATAGCAGTATTCAAAAGCATTCGACACAGGGGTTAAAAAAGCAACCATGTGTGAAAGCCGTGGTGAGCCCATGGCATCCTCTTCAGCTGAGCTTGAAGGTCAGCTTGGTGGCACACCATGAGCTTCACAGCTGGTTACATTGTGCCGCAGGGGGCTGCACCCACACCCCAGAGCTGGACAGTGGGAGGATGTAGCTTTTGAACCTGCCACCTTCTAATTCTGTCCAATGTCCTTAATTCTTCTATTATGCAAGACAAGGAGCAGCCAGTCATCCCTCAGGACTTCTCTAGACTTCTCTTGTATGTCTCCATGGTAATTTCTTTTCCAAACTGAAGAATCTCTCCTTACAGACCTTCAGCCAACCTTGTTATTTTCTATGCCTCTTTCCCAAACATCCTATTTCTCTGTGACGTTGCAGGACCAAAATGACACATGTTACTGACAACATCCTAAGGTCCCTTCCAACTGAATCATCCATCCAGTGAACCTACGTGGGTGTACCAGAGACGGTTGTAGCGGTATAATGATATTTTCTGCTTTGTTCTCTACTTCACAATTCCCAACGTTTGATTTGATTCACAGCGACAGAGCTTGTGGCTTGATGCAAATGTCCTGAAAGGTGCCCCATTGTATGGCCTGAGAAGGTTTAGGGCATGGATACATGCCCTTTTCTAGTGCCAGCTGGACCAGCTGAGCTGACTTTACCCAACCCTCTGGCACTGACTGCCGCCTTCTCTCTGGTAGCTGTGCTGCTCACGCTATGGAGCCCTAGCTCAGGTCAGTCTGAAGGAGAAAGTTTTGAAATAGCAGGTCTTTGCTAACCCAGCTTTTTAAGAAGGAACAGAAAGAGGATGAAAGTTGCCAGTGGCAGCAGTGGAGGATCCCCATGTTGCACGGCCGCTTTATCTGCGCTGGAAGCACAGCGGGCAAAGCAGTGAGGAAAGCCCTTGGAGGCTGGAGGGGAAATCTGGTTTCCATAAGGAGCTTGTGAACCGGGCTTGCAAATAATGTGGACAAGCAGCAGAGCTAGGGCAGTGTCCCCAGGATCTACAGCCGCCCCCCAAGTGTTGCCTTCATCATCGGGGTCAGGGTGACTCCCATCCCCAGGGTGTGCGATCAACACGCAGATGGTCGCAGCTACAAATGGGCCTGGAGCACAAGCTGAACTTCCCCCAAACTAATAATCAGCCACTGACTTGAAAGGAAACCCCACCTGTCCTCCCCTCCCCGACTTCATCTGAGAGCAGAGGCAGCGATGCGCTCCACTTGTGGTATTTTTGACCCAGCTGGAAGAAGGATGAGCCGTAAATCTCACTCGACAGCCTAATCTCATTATATTTCCCAGCTCAGTTTCCAGGCCAAAGGGGTTTGGCTAAGCTTCAGAGAAGCATCTGAACTCTCAGATGCTGCTCCAAACCAACCTCCTAAATCTTTAGATGGTCACCCATCGACAGGAGCGATCTCCGCTTGTTGTCGCTAGCTGTGTACTAGCAGTGGTGTACTAAGACACACAGGCACAACACGTGTAGTCCCACAGACACTCATCAATACCAACCCTCCATAAAGGTATTACAAGCCACCACCTGATGAGGAGGCATTGAGGGAATCGGTCATATAAAAGCATGAACTGACTGTTGCTAAAAGGCCAAGAAGCAGATCATCTCTCTCTGAATCTGCCAGAGGGAGTGACTAATAGACCACCAGCAAGCAGCAGAGGCACCCACCAAATGCCAGCTGGAAAGGACATAGCCTTGATGGACATCTGCTGGGGTTCCTGAACACATCACAGGAGGCCTGTGCAGAAAAAGCAAATGGTAGCAGGAAATCCTGGATTGCTATTAAGGTCACAAACTTCTGTCAAAGTGAGATGGAGACCACCACTGCAGAGCCAGGGTAGGGCTGGCTTTGCATGTGTCTCTGTCCTGGTGGTCCAAAGAACAAAGAGGAAGCCAGGAGGGCTAGCAGACCTTGGGAACAGAAGGAAGCTGCCGCTGCAAAGATGAGCCAAGCCCTCTCCGTCAGCCTGGGAACTGGGAAAGAAAGCTGGGTGGGGAGTGGTGGTTTCACTTCTCAGCGCTTTGTGCACATGCTGCCTTGGTGTTATGGTTCACGTAGGATTGCAGCAACCCCCTCTCAGCAAGGAACATACTCCAAAGCTTCCTAGGAAAACTCAGGACATGCTCCGCCATAATTTTTGCCAGAAGTTTGTCTTTCATCTCTTTGGGATACGGCAGCAGGAACAGGGCAAGAAGCTCCCATTATCTCTAGAGGAATTGACCCTTGCTCTCCAGCAACATGCAGGTCAAGGAGGGATTCAGCCTCTTTGGGTTGCACTTCTCTGCCTTTAGGAGCTGTGCTTCAGCACACAGTGCTGTTCCAGGAGCCAGCTGGCCTGTTTCTGCATATCCAGATTGCATGGACCAGCAGAGCCTGGGCATGGACCAGACTTCAGTCATGCACCGCTTGCCCAAACAGGAGGGACAGCTGGCTTATCCCAGACCAGCCATGCAGCTTCTCCGTAGACCACATGGATGATGGAATAGCTAGCATGGCACTGCTGTCACCCATTCTCTCCCCTCAGGAGCACCATCCCAGAGAGGACATCCTCCCTGAGTCAAACGAGGCATCCAGACCCCCAAACCCACAGCCCTTGGACCTGTTCACCAAGGGACTTCTGGTCCCATACACCCAACAGAGGATTTCAGGTTGAATGAAGGATCTGTGGGGTTTTTTTGAGGAAAGAGAGCAGCTTGGAGCTTAAGAAACTATTTTGTAAGTCATGCAGGAGAGTTGAGCTGCCTTTAGGAACACTTGATTTTTCTGTATAGGCAGTCCATTCTTCCATCTCACCGGCATCTGGATGGCTCCTCTATGCCCTAAGAAGAAACATTTCCCAGGAAATCTCAGCCCTCAAACTTTAAAATCAAGTTTAAACATTATTACCAAACACTTCTCATAAATCATCCTCTGGGCTTTTGTGGCAGGGTTTCCTTTTTCCTCTTCATTTCAAGTAATTACTGGCTTTGTTGGGCACTCGGGCTCCAGTTCTGGGCTCTTCTCCTCTGAGCTGATTTGTGTAACAGTTTGGCTTCCCTGCTTTGTAACAGGGGTCTGTGGGGGCTGCGGGGAACATAAACGTGATGAGATTCTTATATATATTTTGCATCAGCTTAGCTCCCTTGGGTACACTTTGTACCACGTAAACCCAGCCCTCAGACTGTAAACTCTATAAAGCAGGGCTTATTAAAGCAGCCAGAAATGAGTGGTGAGCTTGATCCACCAAAGACATTAAACATGCCATGCTTAGTCATTTCACTCACTGGAAATATCTCCTCAGTCTGTAACACAGATCCACTTAAATCAACCCTTGAACTGAAGTGCAGGAGAGCAACATTGAGGAAAACAAAGGGAAGAAATTCCCACTTGTAACGTGAGCAGCTGCTACTGCCTTCTAAGATAAATTAGCACTCCATAATACAAGAGGCATGATGGGTCTCTCATGTCAAAATGCTGTCAGGGGACAGCAACCTATGAAAGGATTTTTTTCCTTTTGATAAAACTTCATCAAGTAGCTTTATTAGGATAAAAATTCAAGGTCTCTGGACTGCAAGCATTAGCTCTTTACCTATTTTGTCTGATTCCTAGAGGCCACAACCGGGGTTTTCACACTGCCGTGCTGAGCAGAGGACGGGTGCGCTACGTGAGCCATTGGCAGCAGAGATTTGCATTTCATTTCCCTGTCTGGATGTTTTTCTGAGTGGAAAGGTAATGGAGCAGAAGACAGGTCTCATGGCTCGTGGGACGAAACCAAGCAGTCACGGGGCTTGTCATCCTAGCAGAGACCCCGCTGCGCTCAGGGCAGTGTTGCACAGGGACCAGAGGGGATGGTGGCAGAAGGGATAATTCTCCTTTTCTGTGTTTAATGTGTCCCTCAGCTTGAGTGCATCAGTCTTGGGGTGAGCCAAGGGCTTCTCCTAAACCCTCTGTGGGGTTTGGTGTCCAGCTGGGGCTCTGAGCAGCTGAGGAACCGGCAGCGGGAGCGGCGTGCCGGCTGCTCTCCCGGGGTCAGCAGGGACACATCAGAGCTGCAGCTTTGAAAACACCAAGCTGCCAAGTCTCACGCGTCAGCCGTGGGATGCCGGGCATGGCGGGGTCTCAGGCGGCCGCCCCACCAGCCAGCTGTACCTTGCACAGCTGGGGGTGCGAGTCGGGGGCTCTCACCGCTGCGGTGGGAGCTTGCCACTGGCTAGGCTCCCACCGCAGAGCCCGCGGGGACACTGTGCCTCGTCTGCTGCAGGAGACACGTGGGAAAATACCAGGGTGGGTAACACAGAGGAGGGGGGACACAGGGGTGGGACTCGCCCAACACGGCAGGCATGTCTATCTACTCTTTAGCTAGTCACCTCCAGCGATGAATCCACCAATCCCTTTAAAAAAAAAAAAAAAAAAGATAGAAAGCAAAACCACTAAATTCTTATTTTGTGTTTCCTCCTTGGCAGCACACGCCGTTCCCAGCCCCGAAAAGCTCCGCTGCCAGCTCTGCCCCTGCCCCTAAAACAGCCAGCGAGGGAAGAACTGCTGTTGACACTGGCTGTGTTGTAATTGGCCTTTTGGGCTGACCCCTTTAATTAGATTAACAGGGGCTGGAGCATCCCCTCTCTGATTTCTTCCTTGAGCTGGGGGCAGAGTTGGGCAGGGACCTCTCCAGGGCACAGCGCCCACTCCCACTGCATCAGGGCTTCCTCTGAGCTGCTCCTTGCAGTCCCACACCTCTGACTGCCACTGTTCCCCATGCCTGGTAGGGTCCATTCCTTTGCACCATCAGAGATGCATGGGACAAAGCGGGGAATGGTATGTGATATGGGCTTATTCACCCCCATTTGCTATTTCTGGGCTAAAGTAAGCTGGGGAGGTTAAGAGCAGCTCAGAAATGTAGGAAGGGAGCAGAGATGCTAGAGAAGGGGAAGGAGAAAGGAGAAGCCCTCACTGCTCTCCCTCTGCCTGAGGAAATAATTTAATGTGAAGAATCACCTCAAAGAGTTAAATCAACTAGAGTACATTGTAAAAAGGCATTTTAGCCATTTCCATAGATAATGGTTAGGTCATGTCAAGATGCTGGCTTTCACGATGCTATCAAGCCATCCATAATTTAATGTTTAAAATGCAACCTTAGCAATACAATTAATACGGTTTTATTAGCCCTCAGGGGCTTCATGTAACTACTTAGAGCCATATAACACCAACCCATCTCACAGCCCCATATAAATTCCTCCGGTAAGATAAACTTTTAGGTCTGCAGTTGCAGGCACTGAAAATCTGCAGAGCCAGCAGAAAGTAAATGGCTTTCCTGTTTGATAGAGTATCACTTTGGAGGAACGCACCTCTGGCTTCTCTGCAGAGAAATGTGCTGGTGCCAAGACCTTGGAGAGGAGGCAAGTACAGGACATACCTTGCGAGCGGTACTAAATCATCTCTTCCTGCTTCCCATCCTCCCTCTCCCAGTGTATCTCAGTCTCTCTCGCACCCACACTGGCTTGTACACACACACACACACATTTTTCTCTCTCAGTGTAGGGAGCTGGAGCAAGAGCATTTGTGCATGTTGCACTTTTCTCAAATGAAAACCCTCCTGTGTGCCTGCTGATGGGTTCCTGGTACTGCAGTATCCCAAATCAGATGCACTGCACCTTCAGCTTTGCCATCCCAGACCCCAGTAGCTTGCCTGTTGTGTTAGGCAGCTTAAGTTTAGATATCTGCAGCTTGGATGTCTCCATCTGAGCCAACCGTCCCTGCTCCCTTGACAGGCAATGCAGAGTGAGAAGCGTTTATGGTGCATTATCCATTGGCCCCACTGGAGATAGCTCCTTTAGGAAGAGCTGAACCCTGGACACCACTGACCAAGTCTCCGCTGAGGAGCAAAGACAGCAGCCTGAAATGCAGACATCTGCCTAAAGGCAGCTGAACCCCACTCAAAAAAATCTATTGCTGTTATTTGAAACACATGCAGAGCACATGCATGTAGGGATAGCACACCACTGTGATGTCCTTAGTGAGGACAACAGCCAGAGAGCTGACACAAAGTGCACCAGGTCACACAGAGCATGAAAAGCATGAAACTTGCTCTTTCTGACCCATCTCACACCACCCTGCCATAGTACCTGCATGTGCCTCTCCTCTGCTGTGAGATTTTGCCCCCTGAGTCCACTGGGGCCTGGTGTAAGGATCCTGCAAAGGGAGGGAACCCGCAAACCTGACCTGGAGAAAACCCCTCCAGAGACCGTGGCAGCTGGGAAACTGTAGGAACTGGTGAGGTCCTAGCCAGTACAGTCCTTTTTATGGTTGGTCTTCAGCCAGTTGTGAATCTCTAAGCTATATCCCAGATTGTCCTGGCTTGGTATCTCAGTGTAACTCAGACCAAGGCAGCCCATTTATTTGCCAAGCCTTGAAGTGAATCTGGTTCTCCTGCTAGACACGTTGCCTGCAGGGCTGCTCGCCCGTGGACACGAGCGCGGAGCCAATTAGGCACATTAGTGTGGCGTCAGGCCAGACTAATTGTGCCCTGCTTCTCCTGGGCCCTGTGAGCGTCCCGTTGACTTGTTCAAGCTGTGGCCATTTTGCCTCCAAGGGCAAGAAGAGACCTCAGTGACACCTGCTAAAACCAAGCTTTCCCATAGCCTGGTAGCAGCACCAGCACCACCTAAACCTCATCTGGGGCTGCCATGCACCAGGTGCTGCACACTGCAAAAGTCACCCCTGCTCCGAGGCATTTCAAGACCAATACATGAAGAAGGCAAAAAATAAAAGCATTAACAGACTTTTACTGGGGATGAGCAATAGAGAGGGGGTGGCTTGATCCCCACTGAGAGAAGCTGTGGCAGAGCTGAGATCTTATGGTCCTCAGATCTATGCTGACCTCCCCTCTGAAACCATGCTGTTCTTGTGCCCACTCACTGCAGGGTGTATCTCTGGGTTTTTTTGCCTACTCCAGCAGCAGAATAAAGAGCCACTCCTGGCACTGTCATCTCTGTGTATTTCATATTCTCCATATTTTTCTCCCTTAAATCCCCATCTTCTGGAATGAGGTTCACCTCAGCTTTTATGTAGGAAATAATTTCTGAGTTTGGCTGGCTGTGGAGAGAAGCTGGGATCTAGGAGTCTTAAAAAGACCCAGATTCATGGGGCAAATAACCATCATCTTCCCCCTATCTGCATTAATGATTTGTTAAATGTCAAGGTCTTATGGTGACCTCAGGACTTGGGGGGTGCAGGGTCTCATCACCTGTATCTTCCACACACCCCAACATACCAAGATGCTGGAGTAAAGGAGAAGAAAACTCTCAAATACGTTTTACAATTGCAGTGAGGGAGACACCTATTAAAAAGTAAATGGGTACCCTGCCCCCAAATTTCCTAAGGTTAGGGCCAGCCTTTCTTATTATCCCAGCCTACACTTCCCGTGCATTTTAATTATTTTCCCCACACTAATGCAAACACATACAGTGAAGATAGACCAAGCATCCCAAATCAGCTTAATGAATGTCCTCATCTGAGAGGATTGTCTTTTGTAATGACTGAGAGGGATGAGAAATACAACTCTCTAGCCTAGCTCCCCAAGAAGCAGCAAGGCCCCAAAGATATGAAAAAACGGAGCAATTCATCAGAAGCAGCAGGAGAGAAAAGATAATTAGAGACGGAGACACAAAAAATGAAAAGCTGAGTGTGGAGGGCACTTTAGGGAGAAAAAGGAGGGGAGCTGGAAGAGCCACAAGCCTAAATCTGTTGTGTGAGCCATGAGATTCACTAAACACCTGCACAAGAAGGAGAGAGATCGTCCCTCTTGCACGCTGACAAAAAAAAAAAAAAAAGGCTTCGGGAGAAACGCACCTTTCTCATTTATGGATTTTGTTCATGGAAGAAATCTTCCTCCGTTTCTTCCCTTGCTCCATCCTCCATCTTTTCTACCTACAAGCAGGCGCTGTTCCTGGCTGGCCTCATTTCCAGAGATGAGCATGTTTTCTCTCCATCTCCCCTTCCTCCCCGCTGCCTCTGCTCCCCCCCAGTGCCAGCAATACCTTCCTCTCCAGAACAGGGAGGTGAATTGGGTCAGGCTGGCCTCATGCTGGGGCCAGCTCTGGTCCTGGCACAATGCTGGGCATCCTCCGCACCCTCCAAGGGCAGGGCGAGCCACGGTGCCCTGCTGGCTGCAGGATCTGGATTTTCTTACTGTAGGGCGACAGTAAGAAAACATCGCTGTGCTGTGGGATTGATCCCTGTTCGATGTTGAAATCAGGGCATGGAAAGGACAGAGAAAAACAGAAACCAGCCCATGCTCACCTAGCAGTCATGGTGCTGCCTCTGCGAGGAGCAGCAAAGCTCCAGTGCCCTATGAGCCGCAGTACAGCCAACCAAGAAGGTCCTGCCCCGGAACACTCACAGTCTGAAAAGTGGGAGGAGGGAGGGTGATAACCCTTTTCCCCTTGTTTCTCCAGAGACTTTAGGTGCCTTTGTTGCACAAAAATGTGAGGGCTCACACAGAGGGGATCAGCATCCAGCCCTCTGCCCATTGGTAGCATGAATGTGGTTAATTGGGCTGATTACATTCACCCTGTGCAGTGCTTTGCCAGATGACTTCTTTTTCCGTGTCTGCTTTAAGCTTGTAGAGCCTTTAAACACCAGAGCAGTAAATAACAGAGAGCGGTGGACAGTGCGAGTAGGCTTCCAGTTTTTGCATACTGCTAATGCAGACATGAGTTCAGATCCTCAAGTAATATAAATTGACTAAAGCCACCTGAATGTGGGTGTTGTAAGTAGGTCTCACTCCTCACAGGCAGCAGGAGAATACCCTCTATTCAGGCAGATGCAGACACACAAAGGTGTACCTGCTGTCCACAACAAACCCACCACCCGTCATTCCTTCTTCCTCATTTATTGGGGGGGGAGGGGGG
>NW_009649605.1:333071-495863 GCF_000708025.1 Charadrius vociferus
GATGTTCCTGTCATTCGCTTGGCTCTCCGCAATACCAAACCAATGGGATACCAGCAAGACAGCTGAGCTGGGTGCCTGTACTCTTCCTTGTCCCTCTGTAGCTTGTGGAGGTGCCATGTGAAATCTCCTTTTAGAGAAAGGTGCCCTGAGATGCTCCTACACATGGTGAAAGCAGAACGTGCACTTGGTGTAAAGTAGGAGCCCAGATTTGCAGGGACAGGGCAGGGATATTAGAAAGGCTTAGAAACAGAACTTGTGCAGCATAAATCTGCTCTATATTTTCCCTGTCAGCAGAGTGGACCATATTCAGGTGTTGGCTACACAGATCCTGAGCTAGTAGAGAGCTATGGATTATTAGCAAACAAGGGAAAAGCGAGCAGAAACATTTGGCAGTGGCCAGCTGGCCATTTAGCATGCAGAACTGGCTAATCAATCAACACGAATGATAAATCAGTGCACAGACTATCTCTTGCCATAGAGGAACTGTAGTTATTGTAGTAGGATATAGTTAAGGGAAGCCAGAAATTACTTTTTCCACTGCTCTGGGACTACTTACATTTATATTGCCAATTGCTTATGTCCTGCAGTATAGGGAGAGTGGGATTTCAGGCAGAGAGAATCAAACTCTTGTATTTAAACTCAGATAAACTGACTTGCATGGGAAATATCCATGCAAGAGAAAAATGTTCCCCAGTGCCATCTTTAAATCCATTCTCTGTGCTGGTTTCTTTTATTCTGCCTCACTTTGCTGTGAATCCACAGCTGTCGATTTTCAGATTTTTCACTGTGATTCCACAGCAAAGTGATGTCCGGTTCTTTCTGGGGAGGACTTAATTTCTCAGTATCCGATCTCTTTTAACACATGTTTTAACATTAACGGAAACACATTAAGTGGCATTAGGAAGCGGAGCAGGGGAACTGCCCTACCAGATCGTATCACTAATTGCTTTGCTGCTGGTTCTGTGCTTCCTATTCCTGTGACATTCCTTTGAAGTCAGAGTGGGATGCTCTGACATATCTGGTACATCAGGGAGCACTGAAAGGTTACTGTTTCCTAACTAAATAAGAACAGAGGAATGGTTAATTCTCTTTGTCTGGTATCCATCACACAGCAGAGGTCAGTGCCGCATATTGGAGAGGACACTGAACTGGACACATGATGGGAATTGGTAGCTACAGGATGCTGTACATCCTCTTAAAACCTCTGGAGTAGAAGTGGACGTGGGAAAAAAACGTCCGTATTTGCTGTCATTCCAGGGACATGGTTGAGAATGATTCATGGGACACGTACATATGGACTTGGCAGGTGCAGATTAGCCATGCTTCGCACAGGATCCTGACGAGTACTTGCTGGATGGTGTATTTGATGCAACTAGATTTTTCACTTTGCACTAGCCATCTGTCTCTATGGCTGTGCTAAAGCATCCTTCAGATAGCGTGCCACAGAGCTACAGTACACTTGTGTTGCAGTCACGCTGCTGAAAAACCTCTCGTAACATCTCCTGTGATAGATCTGCACTTCCCTCTCCACTTCATGCACGAGAACATAGTGCAAACAGACCAAAAGGTGCTTTATGCAAGGGAACAGTGGCTGAAACAAATTACCAGGCTAATTTCTTGTATTTCTTAGGCAGGTTTTACGATCTATATGATCTGGTGTCATGGAAAGGTGGCTATCAGGTGACCTGAAATTTGTTTGGCTATATCCACACTCTCTTCCAGGGTAGGAACTCGGAGCATATCTAAAACTCACTCCCCCAAGCAGATTGTCACGTAGGCTGTCTTATTTAAAACACCATCCCTGAGCAGGACAAATGTTGGAGGAACTTCAAAAGGTTCAGGCACTTGATTCAAGTCTGAGTGGGTGTTGTGTGGTCTGGATGTGCACTCGCAGTCAGCCTGGGCTTTTACACAGTCTGGTTTTAGGTGGCTTGGAAAGTTCCCAGAAATGACAGAGACACTCAGCTCCTCTAACTCAAGCCCACAGCTACCCCCCCTAATACAGAGGTAGCCACAGGGAAGCACATGATGGAAGTCAGGTGAAGTCAATGCGACACCAAAAGAACTTAACGGCTGATTAGAAAGAGGCGTGGTATGTTCTTCCCCATCTAGTCATTAAATTAAGATCAGTCGTCCTGCCAGGAGCAGAGTCCCATTCAGCTGTGAGCTATTGGTAGCGATGCAGGACTTGGCACTGATGCAGCCTCTGCCCTCCTCTGCGTAAGAGATCAAACATGACTGCTGCAACTGTCCGTTTGGATCCACTTTCCTGCTGTGCAGCTGGCACTGAATTGTTTGGGAATGAGCTTCAGTCAGATTTTTGTCACAGTTGTTTCTTTTTTTTTTTCCTCTAGAAAAGGTTCTCACTTCACGTTTATCCTCCTGGCTCATACTGGGAGCAGCTGAGGTGACACAGGGAAGGTTGGTGGAGCTCCTCTCAAAGCATGAAACCCCTCTTCCAGGATCCTCCTGGAATGTATGGTTGAGAACAAAACTCTTGAGTTCAAAGAGAGCGCTTCCCACATAACAACAAGTTCTCAATAGAAATTAGTAATTTCCCTCCCCCAGTAAAAATGAAATAAAATAAAATAAAACCGCCATGAAATCTTGCCTCTGCAGCTTGATGGAAATGTCTCACTACTTTTTTTCCCCTGGCTGGTGGAGCCGCAGAGCTCCAGGGTAGGGCAAAGAGCCTGAAACCCAGCCATGTGCTCTGGGAATGCACAAGATACAGAGAGAGGAGGACGAGCGTAAAGCCATCAGGCAACAGAAAATGAAACCGGCCGGCTGCACATCGTAGCTGGAGCGGGGCCAACCCGGCCACCCACGCACAGGAGGCGTTTGCATATGATGGAGACAGCAACAAGGTGAAGGATGTGCCGAGCTCGGATCTGCTAGATCGTTTCCCCAAAGAGCAGTCAAAGCACATCAGTGCCAGCATCAGGGTCCCCCGCTACCACGCAGGAACGTTGCTGAGATGAAGCCTGTCCTGGTTTGAGAGACACAGGATTAATTTCTTTTTCAGTAATTTTACTTTTCAGTAAGGTCTTTTCTAATGCTAGGGAAAACTGCATTTTTAGAAGACTCTCATGTCTGAATTTGTGAAAATATTTACTTTATAGCCAACTATGGTGTGTGAGTTTCAAGGTCTCAGTGGTTTTGAGCTTGCCAGGTGCAGGGATGAGAAGGAACGAGACCTGAGCACTTGACCCAGGCTGGCCAACAGCATTATTTCATACCATGAAAGTCATGTTCAATATAAATTAGAAAGTTTGCCAAGGAGTTCTTTCTCTCCTATGATGGCTGTGATCCTGAGAACTTCTTGCCCCAGTGCCAGACCCCTGAGCCCTCCCCTTCCTCCCAAAGCCGCAGCTCTCGCAGTGTCCCACATTTGCTGCCCACTGCTGGGAATGCACGGCATCCTACTGATAGAATGGGCTGAGGATAATCCTTGTATATTTTATATTGGTGTCGGGATCGATAATGATTCTTTAGTATTGTTAGTAATAATTATTTAGTCTTATTCTACTAAATCTGTTTATATTTCAACCCTCGAGTTTCCTTGTTTTTTCCTGATTCCCCTTACTGGGTGGGGAGGGTCATCGGGTGATAGAATAATTGTCTAAATGACAATAAATCTTTGTGGGTTCTTGAAACCATAAGAAAGCCCATGTCCAGTGTCACACTGCAGCTTTGCAGGATGGCTGCGTAAGCTTCAGGAAGTATGAAATTTTATTTGCTTGAGGACACCAATCACAGTTGTTCCAGGTACCTCAGAGCAAAGCTACAGCTGGGATCCTCTCCTGGCTGCAGCGAGGAGAAGGGACAGGGTAAGTTATCGAGTTCAAATGTCCTTGCCTGGTTTAAATGAGCAGAGCTCTGCTGAATTCAATTAATTTTGGATTATGTCTATCCCCTGAAGAGCCTGTGTCTGTGACAGGACTGAACTCTTCCCAAAATGGGACTTTAGTCATTCAGCTCAACAGAAGGGTTGGAGTTGCCTCTAGTGACAGATGAGGCAAAGACCTGTGCATTGGGCTTTACGGTGCATATGCACACACATGTACACACGCACTCACACACAATATTTACATAAGATTCACCAACCTCCTTTTGGAAACACTGGGGGAATTTGATGGGGATCAAAATGCTACAGTTTTATAGATAAGACTCTAAAATTGTACCTACAATTTATTAGAGGCCGATATCCTTTCTGTGGGATTTGAAGAAGCACCTCAGGAGCTTTAAGAGAGCCGTGTCCTGACTGTGGCATTCTGTAGGCTTGGTTTGAAAATGCTGCAGTGAGTTTACTTACTGTAATCCCAAATAAATCTCGTACCTCTTTTCCTTAATCGTTGGGAAGGATTCATTGATAAGGTCCCCAATGGATCACATACAACCTGCACCATTTAATATTCCTATCGATGTGCACATTGATCTGTTCTCTTCCAGATGGAGCTGGTAATGCCTTGCATATCACCACAATGTTCAGACTGGCTTCCACACCGCAGAAATGCTGCTTCTCATTTCCCACTAGACATTTCAGAGTCCAAAGATCTCTCCCACAGCCTGATCCTGACGGGTGCTGCAAGGGGGGCTGGGGCACCTCAGCATCCTGCAGGAGATGCCATGTGAGAACGGGGTCCTGGCACTCCCAGCGCAGGGGAGATGTGCTGACCTGATTCACCACCCTGATTTGCATGTGCGGTGTTAAGGGAAAACGCTGTATCCTATTAAATTAACAAACTAGCACATTCCATCAGCCGGTTCTCATGCCCTCGAGGCATCCTCTGGAGGTTTCCGCGACATGCCAATGAAACATTCAAACTACAAGACAGCCCAGTCACTTCCCATCCATTTTTTATGGTACCATGGAAACAAAGAGCGCCTGGCAATTCCTTCTTCAAGCTTTCAATAAATCACTCCACAACTGTAAGAGGTACGTGCCTTCAATGCCCCTGCGTTTCTCTTGGCTCCCCTGGGCTAAGCAGCCTTCTGCCCCCTTTGCCATCTATCCTCTACCCTCCGCCACCTTGTGGCCTCTGCTCCCCAAATTGCCAACAGGGTTTGGAAACAGACTGGCATCTTTCAGGCTTTGTGTTTGCAGACATTGCTTTGCTCTGCATTTCTGGAAGGCGTCCTGTACATGTGCTGAGCTGATGCGAAGCCAGAGCCTTAGACGGGAAGATGGTTTTGCAACAGCTTCGCCAGCCAGAGCGGAGACTGAGGGCAACGGGACAGACTCAGAGACTCCACTGCTGCAAAAGTCACCTTTTGTCCTGCGGCTGGGAATGCTCCCTCACCCATTTCTGGGCTTTGATGTGTCCGTCACAGACTTTTCCTTTTTCCCATCTTAAAGCCACTCTCCTCTCACAGTCAGTGTCTGCCTGCACGCCTGTGTGCAACCTCTTCTGCTCCAAATATCGCCTTCCTGCAGAGGTCAGGGATGCATGGTAGTCCTCTGGGCTTGTATTTGGTGTAGACACCGGTGTGTGAGCAGCCACTGCATCTGTCCTGGAGGAGAACAAGTTACTCAGCTTTCCACACACCACAGTGGGGAGCAGGTGAATGATTGATGCTCAGGGCTTGGGAGTCAAGGTATGAGTGTGGCTCAGCTAAAGTCTGACCACACTCCATCCCAGGGCTTCACTACCTGGGCTGTCTCTGAGGTACTTGCAAGAAAAGTTTCCAATGAAAAACGCAGAAAAAGGAAACAGAGAGGAAAAAGAAAAGCCAGACTTATGCTTTTCTGTTCCTCCTGGCCTCACAGAAGAGATGAAATCTACAGCTCCCTGCACCCAGCCAGTAGGAAACTCCCTCAAGCCATATTTGAGGTCTTTGCCAGTTGTGTGGCTGCCTCCAAATTGCAACTGCAGCATCTGAAAGTCAGGGTTGGCTCAGGTGTCTCTAAGGGAGAAAACTGGAGGAGGAAGAGGACTGTGACTTCACCAATATGTACTGCAGTTCAGCAGAAAGTTGCCCGTGACTTTAGCACTGGTGTCTCCTGCAGATGTCTGGAAGAGGGGAACGTGTGTGCACAGCTGTTGGGTGGGTTTTATCCTGGTCTATGCTTAGTTCCCCAATTTTTAGTGGTGTTCAGAGTGAGGACCTCAGCTTGGACCACGGTCAAGAGATGAATGGGACCTTCGATTTGAAGCCAAAACTGTTGAAAAGCATTGCTAAAGCATTTCTGTGTGTAATAGATATTTGGCTAGACTGTCTGGCTACTGCCCAACACTGATCAGCTCTCACCTGCTGGAAATTGCTGAGTATCAGTGTAATCTAAAGCAGTAGAAGTCAAAGGCAGAAAAAAACCCAACCGAAACATCCCTTTGATTTCAGGGGGCTTTGTATTAGGACCTTAATTGTTTCACATCAGTATTCACTGAGGGTGAAACGGCATCCTACAAACTTGAACAGGCATGGGGAAAGGAGTGGGTGTTGTGGGGGGCTGTCCTGGCTCTGCTTGCCATCAGGGCAGCCACGTTCCCAGAGAGCAGGGGTCAAAAGGAACGTTAAGTTAAGAAGCTGCCGAAGCCGTGAGTAGGTCACATTTACATTTGCAGTGGCTCTTGCTGGGGTGGTACCACCAAGCAAAATGTCTCCAAGCAGCAGGTCTCACATCCCCATGCTGCAATCCCACCGGCTCCAATGGATGCATCCCTTGGGACCAGGACTGGGATGTCGGTGGCTCTGCATTAACCCCTTTGCTCCTTGTCTTCTCTGGGCATATTTCTGTCCTGATGACTTAAATGAACATCCCATTAAGTTGTTTTCATCAATAAATTGCCAGAATCTGCCTGGGTGCCCTTGGCAAGTTGGGATTTGTGCCTTTGCCAGATGTGCCTGGCACATGCAAGAGCAGCGAGCTGCTTATGGGCACTGGCGTTATTAAACATTTATGGCTTCAGCTTCTCTCTGACACCTAATAAAAAAAGGGATCATTTAAGTTTATTCTGACACAAATGAAGAGATTTAGATTCATTGGGAAGCTGGTCAGAGGTGTTTCTTAAATGCCAGAGGCCTGTCTACCAGCAAGAAGATGCACTGCTTATAACTTTAGAGCACTGGTATGGTGAGTGTTGTGCCAGGCTTGTGCTCACCTGCCAAGACCAGCTGGTCCTGACTCCCCATCAGCATGGCTGGCCCTGACCAGCCTCCTTCTCCAAGATGTGGGCACAGGGTTTGGGGACAGCCCTCCCCATCACAGCCAGCTTGCTCTGCTCCTGCACATGGTCACTCCTCCTGGCAAGTCTGTGGCTACTTCAAATTGTCCCTCTCCTAACCCAGAACAAAATGGACTTTTCAATGAAAAAACTCCACCTGCAACTGAAAATAGATTGTTTTTTGTTAATTTGGTTAATGGCTTGCAAGAATGGGTTGGCTTGTTTGACATTTTACTTTTCTGTGATTAGAGGGGAAGGAAAAACTTCTGCTTCTGTCAGAAATAGTCATGATATGGGGGAAAAAGCCCAAAAAGCTTTTGTTAAGTACCTCTGGATTAGAGACCCCAGAGAGTTTGGGAAAGGGATTGTGCAGCAACAAAGCCAGTCTCCATCGCTCCCTAAACCCACCCCACCTGCTGCCCGCCAACCTGCTCTGCTCACCCTGCAGAGGCGCCTTATCTGCAGCCCAAAAGGTCTCTTTGCTTTGGCACACGTTCACCCGTGCCTTCGAAAAACGTTCTCCAGATAATGAGATTTGGTGAGGAATGGACCATTTTAGGGTGTTAAGCCGCATGCTGCATCCGCATAGCCCCCTCCGGGTTTCCCTTGGAGCCTGAGCGAAGAGCAGGGTGCGACCCTGTGCACTTGCTTATGGTCTTTGCTACCGGACGGGGTTATTTCAAGGATCCCCATCACCACCTTCAGAGTCCTCTTCCCCTTTTGTAGTTTCAAAAGAAAACATCTGTGAACGGCTCGTCACAACAAACCCCTGCCAGTGTCTGATCTCTTACGATAACATGCTCTAATGAGGTTATAGCTCTCCTCCTGCCTCGCAAACGTTTCGGAGTTGCTCGGGCTGAATGAGACGGGAGGTAATTAGAGTGACATGCTTTCGTGCACAGAGAGAATAAAGTAACAAAAATTTCCTGAATGGACGAGAGCGGTTTGGCCTCAGCTGAGTGAAATAACCAGGCAGTGATCTAATTCACTTTACTGTTAATAGATTGTTATCTGTGGAGCCCTAGTGCAAACATGATAAGCTGTAAAGAAATACAGATAAAAGCCAGAGCTCCAAGTGATGCAGAGATGCACATTCAGCCCAATGCTGGTCTCGCTGGCCTCGACCCAGCTCATCCCTGGAGCTGGCTGGGGTGATAACGCTTGAGTTGGGCTGTGCAATCAAATTACTTCCCAAATTGCGGGATCGTTTGGCTCCAGCATCAGGTTGGGAATTCATCGGTTTGCCTTGAGGAGTCCAAGCCACGGAAGGCAGAACTGGAGCCACTTGGGTTCATGCTTTGACGCTGGCTGCCATACCCCACGCAGAGAGGGGGTGAGGTGGCAACAAGCAATGCTGTGGTCCCCCAGTGGGGTCCTGCAGCTGGCTGAGCACATCTGCCCTGGTGCAGCTGGCACTACAGCCATCCTCCGGCTCAACATGCCTTCAGCAGTGTCACTGCTGGCAGAGAGCCCCACACGCTGGCTTTGTGTCCCATACGCCTCCCCATCACAGCCCCGAGATGAGGGCTGCTCCCATGTGCTTGGGTAGGAGAGGATTCCTACAGTTGTACCAAGGTTGAGTTGCGGCTGGAGAACCAGAGGTAAATGTGGGTCTGTGAGTTTCCTCTGCCTTTATCCGCCCCATGAACAAGAAACATATCCTGATGTACACCGGTTGAGTCCTTTGGCCAAAGTACTTTGGCTGGATTCTCTTAGCGTGCCAAGCCATAATCGATCAACACCCCTGATGCTCTTCCCTCTTCACTCTCCTTGCATGGAGCTCTGCTGAGCTTATCACCTGTGTCTCCAGACAAGACAGCTGCCAGCACAGACACGCTACACCACCCATGCACTCATGTGTTAGCTCTGCATTCCAGTCTACCCCTGTCAGGGTATGAGACTTCCCACCCTTCCAGCTCCCCTTCTCCAATACTAGCACCAACTAGCTGAGGGAAGGATGAGACACCCATGGCCCTGGAAATTTGCTTGCAATACCCACAGTGAGGATGAATTTCTGCATGACCAAGGTGATGCAGGAAGGGGGTCCATTGAGCTCTGCCCGAGCATGCAATGAGGCAGAGTAGGGTGGGTGAGCTGAGCCAAAAGCAGGCACCTTCATCATGATTGTGGGATGGCACCTCACCCTCACACTGCCTCTCTTCGCATAACCTCCATACTGCCCTGGCCTTACACATAATATACTGTGTCTTTGAACCATTTTTTCATTCCTCAGGCAAGAATGCTGTCAGATTCCCAGGCAGGTTTGAATGTGTCAAAAAATTTAATCTCTTCAGCCAGATTTAGCCTACTTTTAGGAAGTGTGTGTACTCTGATTGCTGCCTTGCTGACAGCTTCATTAGAGATGAAGCAGGCAGTCTTGCCTGCCCCGTCTCTCCTCAGCCAGCATCCAGCTCTGAGCAAAATATAACAGCACAGCTCCTTATCAAAGAATCACAGAATGGTAGCGGTTGGAAGGGACCTCCAGAGATCATCTAGTCCAGCCCCCCTGCCAAAGCAGGTTCACCTAGAGCAGGTTGGACACACACACATCCAGGCGGGTTTTGAATATCTTCAAAGAAGAGGACTCCACAACCTCTCAGGGCTCTACTCCAGCATTTCAGGAGTTGTTGGGTCCCTCCAGGCCTCATTTAGCCACTTGTGTCATGGAGTACCTCGGATCTTTTTTTCCATTTCTACCCAGTTTGATGGCAAAGCAATGATGGGGCTGGATCAATCCCTCCTACACATTTGTATCTGCCCAGCATCCCAGCTGGAGCCCGTAAAGATGCTGCACAGCAAACTTTAGTAGGTGCTAACCCACCACACACTGCTTTGCCCACTCCTTCTGCAAAGCAACAGGGAGCCAAGGCAACAAATGTGATAGCCAGCACAGGGATACCTAAACATCATCAAAATCGTTAAAATGAGGCATGTTCCCAACATGTCCTGCAATCAGCCAGGCCAGGCCATTGGCAGCACAGTCCCTGGTCAAGCTCTGGCCATTGATCTCTTGCCACAAGCCCAAGTTCAGGCTGACGCTTGAGCCAAGGATGTGGGTGGTTTGGATGCAGCCACCCTGTCCTGAAGAGGAGGAGAGCTATGCATGGACATGTAAGCTCTGCCAGCTGCTTCTCGTGCCAGGGAGAAAGCACTGGCCCATTGTATTTAATGGTATAGATGTAGCCTTGGACAGCCTTCAACCCACCCTTTGCGTCCTGCCTTTGCATTAATGCCATGCCAAGCGCACAGAGAACAGCCTGACTTTCATTGCGAGTGCCAAGCCCTGCCAACAGAGTGGAGGAAATGCAAACCGGCTCTCACACAGCTGGAGACTTTACTGACAGCCGCAATTTTCCAATTGCTTGAAGAGTTGTCATTAGACAGTTTAAGATGGCAGATTGCTAAATTGCTTTAAGGCTGGAGCCAAGCAGCCTTCAATAGGGCACTCTTTGCTGTAAGGATATGCGTGCACCGCAGTACTTCAAGTGGGAGAGAAGAGGAAAATCTTTTTTTTTTTTTTTTGAGCATCCTGCAGTTCTGGGAAGGAGCACAACTTACTGTGGAGATAAGGGGAACAAGATACAGGGATGGGAAGGAGAGGACCCAAGAAGAGAGTCCCAAAATCCCTCTGTTACCCAGTGTCTGCCCCATGGTCTTTCACATGTATATTTCATCACTCATCACTGACCCTTTCCTCCTGCAACAGAAGGAGCTGGTATTTACTGTAGCTTTTGCATACCTGGCAAGGGTCCGATGGGAGACTGACCCGAAGGAAATGTCTCTGTGACTTCAGAAAGGGGCAAAGAGAGCAGGAAGGCCAAGAGGGAGAGGGGGGAAAGGAGAGGAAGGGGCCTCCTTGCACATCAGTTGGTGCGAGGTGGGTTGTGGAGCCAGCAAGAGGCTGCCTGCTATGAAGCCAAGAAGTTTGGCATATGTGACTACATGTTACCGGCAGGGATCAGATCATTAACCTCTCTCCTTAAAGCAGCAGGCATGGCCATTTCCAGTCCCTGTCCTAAACAATTCAGTGTCCCCCTTGGTGGTGTACTCTCTTCCTCCTGGGTGCTAGGGCTGGAGTTTTCCCAACGGAAGGCAGCAGCCAGCACAGGAAAAACCTGCTGACGGGACCAATAAAGCAAAGGGGACCCACAGTGCCATCGGCTGTGGCCTCTTCTCACCTACAGGAACAGACAACCCGGACATATTCTTCATTGAATGTCTTCCTCCATTCACTGCACCCACCCGCTGCCTGTCTATAAATTCCAAGGTACACTTCGGCCACCCTGTTTCCAGGCCCTAAAGAAGTGTTGGCTGGTCCCATCTCCAGTCCCAACATCTCGAGGAAAAAATACCAGATTTATTTAGCAGTGAGGTCTAAGGGTTACTCCTCCCCATGGATCATCTGCTATGGTTCTCACAGTTGCACTGTCTCCACTGAACAGACCCCACAGGACTGAATTGTGTAAGGAAATGCTAATCTTGTTTGTGTTTGAAGTCTCTCCTGATGGGTGTAATGGATGCAATGTCTGTGCTGGCTGGGGTCACTGTCCACTGGGAACCCTACACTGCTGATGGAGATGGTCTCACCTCCTCCAAAAGCCCTTGTCAGCCATCCAAAAGCTTTGTGTCAACCTAGCACTCAATAACCAGCCAGTGATGGAACATCTGAAATGGCTCCTCAAGGCACCTGTGACACCAAACCTTGGTAGCAACCTGACAACTTGACCACGATCTTGTTCATATACTTCCAGCTCTCAGCCTCTTTGCTGCTTTAGGAAAAGACCTTTAGATCCGTTGGTCCTGAAGGGGAGAGACCACTCACTGAAGGTGTATCTGGCTCCTTCTTGTCTCCCCCCAGGAACTGCCTCTTCTCCCTTTAGTTGCTCTGTTTCCTCCAGGTCTCTGCACTTACGGGTGCCTGCCAAGCACACTTTCCCATGGGCCCTCTGAGCGCACACTTCCACCCCTGCAAAATTAAGACACATGACCTTCATAAATCCCCATCAAAGGCCTTTATTCTTCTGCTATTCTTCTTGCTGTTGTTCACGTTAAGCATGCATGTGACAACCAGATAAAAGGCATCATTCTCGAACAAGCTAATTCAAGTTAACCAGTGCAATGAGAAAGACTAAGCAGCACCAAAACACTCTGGCATTTTGATGTGCAACATGGGTTTGAGCCTTCGGCTCGTTTTTAGTTTCTAAAATCCCAAGTGTTAGCCAGACACTCCCTGAACGTTTGGCAGGAAGCAGAAATTGAGGAAACCTGGCTTCCTTTACATCTGTGTCCCAGGATTTTGGTGTACCAGAGGGAGGTAAGCTTGAAAGATGGGTATTTGAAAAGGTGAGTCTTGTTCCCACTTTGGGGCATGTATTAGGAGTCTCACCCATATGGGTTCCTTAGTTCAGCCTCCCTTTCCCTCAGAACATTTGCAAGACTCTGGGACACCTCTGCTCCTGCCAAATTTGGTTGAAATCAGCAAACACATATGTTCATATATAGTGGAGGACACTAAAAATACGGCTTTTTTTTAAGTTTTAAATTTTTTTTTCACTGAACGATTAGAAGAAACTGGGTTGAAAACTCATGTCAAAACTCTCTGGCATTTTTCTTCTGTTCTACTTTGAGCTTGGTTAACTGGGGATGCTTCTGGGATGTATGCTAGAGAGTAAATCTCCAGTACTTTGGGCAGGAAGATGCTCTTAGTGCAGAAAAGATAAGGGGAATATATTGTGTGGACTTTATTCCTCTCATAACTCTTAAACCATGGATGCTTGTATTACCTGCACTGTCTGACTCCTGTTGGGTCATTCACTGTGAATGTCTAGAGTAGACATGGGACTCCCTGCAGGCAGGGACTGAGGAGATGTCCAGCCTTTCTGTGCAGGGCCCCAATTTCACTAATTCCCTTTGAGTTCTACCTGAAATGGCGTAGAGGGTCTTAAGTCCTGCTGGGAGATGGCATTTAAGATCTGAGTCATGTCAGTACTTTTGAAAGTTATTTTCCATTAAGACTAGAGGCACAGTGAAAAGCCAAGTGGTACACATTCAGGGCCAAGGAGAGAAATCCTGTTGTACTTGCTGTAGCCATCAAAAGATGATGGATAACACAGCAAACTGAGCAGGAAGAGGGTTGCATTAGCAGCATCTTCAAGAAAGACCTGACATCACTCCAAGAAACACTCCTCCCCACGTTGCAGCCTGCACGGGGCAGCTGGCAGCGGAGCCCCCATCCTCATGTTTCATTCCTGTCACGCGGAGAACATGGGGAGATTGGGAATGACAACAGCCGTATGATTGTAATTGAGCAGGGCTCTTTAGATGTTGTCCTGTTGGTGGGACCCTGGGGATCTCATTTTGTACTCCAGCTCAGCGCCCGGAGCGGCGAATGCTGGAGATGAGAACTCCTTTCGAATAAAAATGCTGCTCCAGTACTCCTCAGTAGTTTCTCACTGGGCTTGACATTCTCATCTACTTGCTGCCCCTGGCAAACTTCTCTCATGGTGGCTCTTCATCTCCCAGCTCCACACAGGGAAATTAAAAATCCCCATAATATTTTTCTTTAATCTAGTCCAAGCTCCAGCTGCACCGGGGGCTGTCACCTGGGAAAGTTTGCACGGATGAGAGCTGCTCAGCTCACCTCCTTTGGTGAAACTCCCTTTCCAGCTAAACTCCTTGAAGCACGCAAATAAAGAGGGAGCAGGGGAAAAAAACAAAGGAACAAAAAAAAAAAAAGTCTCAGCACAGAAATGCTCTGATTGCCATAGCTAAAGGGCAGAACAGGGGGGAAAGCTTGGCTGCTTGCAAAGGGCAAGGTTATCCTTCTCATGGTCCACTGTGGGTTTGCAAGACAGATGAGAAGAAACTGGAGACAGTTTGTGTCTTGGGCCACCTCAGCTGGTGCCATCCTCTTACCATGTCCACGTGGTGTCTCAGGCTGGCGAGCTGACTGATCCCAACTCCTCACCAGCTTCCCATATGGGTGCTGAGCATCACAAAGGCAAATATTTTCAAACTCCAAGACTCAGGTCCACATTTGTGCCCTGAGAAGGTTTTTCCTGACAGGTCTACGACAGCATCTCAGATGTGGTTTAATCACACAAAAAAGGATTCCCACATGGTCTTCCTTTAAAATTGGGTGATGCCTGTGTCACATCTACCCACAGGTTAAGATAATCAAATGTTTTTAGATGATTCAGGCCCTCACCAATCCACCAAAAAGAAAAGGGTTTAACCCATAAAGTTCTGCCAGGTTTTTCTTCCAAAATTTCCACCAAAAAGTAGTATCTGGCAGCACCTTATTGCTATGCACTGCTTCATATTTTCCCTACCCAAACTCTGTTTTTCACACATCCTGAGTAAAAATCAGTGCACAGTTTGCACTGTGCCAGAGGCTGAAAAAAACCCAGCACAGGCTAATCCATGAATATAGACTGAATGATAAGTTACTTCGGGGAAGAGTGGCTATATTCAGTTACTTTGCTCCCCTCTATTATTGCCAGCCAGCTCTAAGTTCAGAGATGCTGCTGCCCTGCCTGATAAATTGAAGGACTTCACGGACATATTAACACAGCTAGTCCATAGTCAGTGAGCAGACAATTGATTATGTGTCAGAAAGTCACACACTGGGCAATTTTGCTCCTAGGCTTTACCTCCATTTTTCAAAATACACGTTACAAAGCAAAAAGAAATCAAAAGTGAGAGATAAGAGTTAGTCTGTGTAGTAGGAAGCTGCTTGGAACGGGCTCGGTCTCTCTCTCTCTCTGCTTTTGCACAGCACTTAGTATCTTGTTGGGATTCAGGGAGGAACAGAGCCGGTCGACCGATGTCTTGCAACCAAGACATATTTCTTAATGAAATACGGGATTCTGTCAAAACACAACTTTTGGTTCAAAAACATGACTTTCAATGGCATTCTCCTATTTTTCATCAAGTCTAAGCAAACAGCTTGTTCTTTTTTTACCCCTCTCTTTCAAATCACCATTTGTAAATGTTGAGAGTTTAGCTGAAAAATGTTATCATTTATGTCAAAAATGTTGAAATCTTTCCATGAGACATGTCGCCTTATGTCAGACTTTGTTATTCTGTGAAGACACGCAGGTAAGCTTGTTTCCAGGTCCCCTTTTTCACACTGTGTCATAATGAAGCCCAATGTTGAGATGCTGCAACTTTTTGGGAGGCAGAAATTGCATTCCCAGGGAACTAAGAAATTTAAGTGCTTGATACCAAAGTCATTCTTGTGAAGACTGCCTGAAATAAATCCTCATTATCTGCATTGCAGTGAGCGCTGGAGGTCAGGGTGGGTTTTGGTGGCTCATTGTACTACATGTTGAACAAGCACGCGAGAGGCAGCGCTGCTAGCAAAGAGCTCACGGGCTCATCTGACAAGACAAAGCAAGACAAAACACTGAGGGGAAAGGGAAGCAGGGAGAGGTGGAGTGAGTCAACCCAGATCATACCATGGCCCAGGTCAGAGACAGGACGAAAACCGGCATTTCCAGATTCCTGGTCTGAAGATGGCACGATTGGTTTGACAGCTGCCTCTAGGAAGGAGTGAATACAGGAGGATGCTTTACTGAGGTGATCACCTCGTCTCCTGAGACCAGGAAGACCTACCTGTCCTCTAACAGAGGTCCACTTGTCACCTGTTTGCCATGAGAATTCTTTTGGATAAGCCCTAATGGCTCATCCTCCAGCATCTTTTCTGAGGGACTCTGTGTCTATGTCACCCTTCAGTCCATCGTGCCTCTCTCTTCTTGTACCTGCCTTCTGTGGGAAACCCCCAAAGTTGTGGGTCCCGCACTAGGTAGGGCAGAACCACTCTGAAGCCTGGAGCAGATTTACCAGCAGGGCAAAGCTGATCATGGCAGACCTTCCCCATTACCACCAGTAAGAACAGCTTGGCTTCCAAAATCAAGTGGCACATGCCCCATGGGGCTATGCAATCCCACAGGAGGCTTGGGTAATGCTGCATTGGGTTACTGTGCTGAGACTTCAGCAGAAAACACGGGTTTGGGGCTGTGCAACATGGAAGCGTCCCTTTCTCCCCACCGTGGACCAGCCTCCGCTGTGCCAGAGAGCACAAAAAAAAGCTCTGGCCCATCTGCTCCTGGGGCCACTGAGCGCAACCCACCTCCCACACTTTCCCAGGAGGAACAAAAGGCTTTTCTTCTCCAGCCTGCGGCAGCTGAACACACTGAAGAGGGGGATCAATATCTATCGACCATCACTGTTTCCTTCAAGTGTCCCCAGCCTCCGTGATTATGTATCTGCTCTCCTTTCCTGGCCTGCTCTCCCCAGCAGGAAAATCACCTCATTACCCCCCAAAGAGAGCTCCAGAACTGCGTTCCTCAGAGCCAGCACTAATTCACAACCCAAAATGACGGTATTAGGAGTAACGTTTGTCTTTGGATTAGAGTTACTTTGGCTTTGTGGGTAGAAAATAACTGATGTATTGCAACCAAAATTGCCCCTTTGTTGCCTCTTCTGCATGGAAACAAACAAAATGCACAGCACCAGCATGGGAAAGGTCTCTGTTCTGGTTTGAGGTTAAAGAGAGCATCCGTCACTCATTTAGCGGCCAGCCCAGCCTAAACTGTGACAGTCTCATTGCCTCCCTGCCGTGGCGTAGGGAGGACGGGGAAGGAAGGTGTCTCTCCACGTGTGGGACATTCACTGAATCTTCAACCCACTGGGTCTGCTCCATGTCTACCTGGGCATCCCCATCCATCGTGCTGGAGGTACCTGCCCCCCCTCTGCAGGAAGGTGTTTCAGAGAGCTAAGCCAGCAGAAAATATCCCAAACCAGCAAATAATTTCCTGCTGGTTCATTTCCCTGAACCGACTCACCCTGGGGTGAGCTGTGCATCGGTCCCTGCCAGGCAAGGATTGAGAATGCAGGGATGGCAAGGGGGGGGACTGGGACAAACAGGATTTTCGGGGGCTGAGCTGATTTGCACCGGTTTCACCAGGGCAAAATGACTCTCTTACCTGGATGAGAGCTCAGTCCCCGTGGTGAAGGGGCACGGAGGACACATGGGCATCCGTTCAGCCAGCACCCCTGCCTGGCTGTGCACCCCAGCCCCAACTCCTGCTTGCTTGGGGAATCTGCCTGAAAATATGGTCTACCTGCAAGAAAAGGTTCCTCCGCCTCCAGCCCCATGATACTGCCTGCTGAAAAACAAACAAACCGCTGCTGGCGAAGGACAGAAGGAAAAAAGAAACCGAAAGAGCTAGGCTCCAAATTCAAAGCAGTCAGTGTCTCTTGGCCGCCAACGCAGCAGAAGCAGCAGCTCATGTCTCTGTCCCTCCCTTTATTTGGGATAAAACAGCTTTAGCAAGCAGCTGAAAGGATGCTGCCCTGGGACCAGCTACCCAGTAACCCCCACAGCCCTCAGCGGGACACCACGACGTGCACCCCCCGGGACTGGTTGTCACCCCTGGGAGCCAGTGTCTACCCAAAACCCTCTGAATTTGACCTGGTTCAGCTCCTGCCCTGGTGGGAGAGCACTCGGGCACCGTGCAGGCATACAGTGGGTGAAGAGCACATTGGGATGCTCGTGCAAAGCAGGCAGCTTCTTGGGATCTGCGAACCACCAGCTGAAGGCACATCTTGATTTCATCTTTTCAGATAAAAGCTTGAATCCACTTCTCGTCTCCGTCCTCCTCCCCACCCCCAGTGTTTACTGCTCTCAGGCTCTGATTTAGGTGGTTTACTGTGGCTTTCATCTAAGTGCATCAGCATTTTTAAATTAGTCACAGGTGACTCACAGGGTTACAAGAATAATGTTAAATTACCAGACATACACAGCCCATATACTTTATTACCTCATTTTTGTATCTTCTTTATGGTCTGTGATAGCAATGACCTTATAGTCTGTGGCTGAAGAGCCAGTTAAACTTGTTCTCTGTCAAAATGGTAATTAAAAAATTCCTATAGGGTAGGAAGCAAACCTTTAGTCTCCAGTATATTTCTCCTTCCAACAAGGCCCCTGAACAAGGCTCGGAGAGCCACAGAAGACAATATGCACAAAAGTCTCTAATGAACATGCTTTGCTTATCAGCCAGGCAGCGCTCAGTCATCTGCATTAATATTTTAAATAAATATGTATTAGGCTTAACGACATACAGCTTATGTCAGAGCCAGAAAAATACAGCAGTTTCTCTTTGGCCACCAAGAAATATTTTGTCTGATTGAGAAGAAGAAGAAGAAAAAAAGGATAAATACATTAAATACATTTAGCAAACAGTTTGTATTGTTCTTGCTTTCAAATTAAGATGATATCTTGACTATCTCCTTCCTTCTTTTAATCCCCTTTTTCTATCCCCTTTTTCTAACACTGCAATGGTCAGATTGGAAGAAAAGAGAATAAAAAGGAAGGGAAAATATAGTATCTGAGGAGATTTTGGCCGTTGGGATCATGAAAGAAACAGGAACAAAATTAGAAAATGTAATGATTTGTTGGGAGAGGGAGGGAGGGAGAGGGGTCAATTTTCATCTCCCCAAAAGCTGCGGCCAGCCCTAGTTATCAGTTTCACAAGGGCACGTGTTTAGGACGGGCCTTGCCTGATTGCCCAGGACCTTCTGCTCCACTTCCCTTCCATCAGCCTCAGAAGCAACATCAGCAAAAGCAGTCGGGATGGCGGCAGGAGCAGAGCTCAGGGTGCAGGAGGGCAGGTCCTGAGCACCCAGCTGGTGCCATGCTGCGGCTGCATCCCCAGCACCTCCATGGACAGCACAGGTCCCAGCCTTGAGAGGCACTGGGAGGAGGAGATGCTTCATCACCATCTGAAGCTCCAGGAGCGCTGGTTTGGGAGAGCACCCCCAAAAAGCGATAGATACAACCCTGAAAATTTTTCACTCCACTGTTCTCCCTCTTCTGATATTATAGACATATTCCTTTCTGCCCCTTCCTCCCCCCCAAAAAAGACTTCTCCCTCAGACAAGTGGGTCACATCTAATTTTCCCTCACGTGGTGCCAGGTGTTTTTATTATTGGTTAGAAACAAATTCCCAGGAGCAGTAGCAATGCTGGATGGATCTCATCTTTTTCTCTCCTCCCTCCCCATTCAGATGCCTTTTTATTGGTGTCATTTACAGGTTACTAACCAAGTTGAAACATTCAAGCTGAAAGTCCAGCAGTTAAAAAGCAGCAAGGCATTCAAAGCCTGCTTCCCGTGCAATTTTTAAAGTGCTGCACTAAGGAAATGTTCAGGAGAGTGAAGCTTTGCCTTTTATATATCCCAGCAGACTTACACTTTCTAATAGACCCATCTAAATCAACAAAGTATTCCCCAGCCAGGGCCAAGAGTCGGCGAAAATGGCTCGAAGGCAACTGATGCAGCCACAACTTTCCACTGGAAGTTAATGAACTTTTAAAAACATTTTGGAAAGTGATGTATGCGCAAGGCTCCTTAGTGTATCACGGTTAATATAATGTGTTCCTTTCCCTGGGGGAGACCCTGTCTGAGCTGTCAGCTGTAAGGTTGTTCTTCTGGAGCTTTTTCTTTGTATATACAATCCTCTCTTGCGTCTCTCCTTTTGTTTTGCGGGGGAAGCAAAAAGCAACCAGCTCCCGCTTGTATAAATTGTGTGCTTCAAAGAATTTGAAGGGCAAATGAACAGAAGGGAAAACAAAAAGTCAGTCTGGCTGAGTGAACGGAGGAGTCATGGTGCTGTCCTGGACGTCACCGGTGGGGCTGAGCACTGAGGACGCATAGCTGCACATTCATGAGCACATGAGTATGCATATCTCTGCACCCACACACGGGCAAACAGGAATCTCTGGCATAAGGGAGCATTGGCTCATCTAAGTGGCCTTCTGCATCACAGACCAGCAAGTCATTAACTGGTTTCTCCTAAAGTTCCAAAGACTGCTGTAGAGGAGTCTTTCCTGGCACACTTTAGGATGGCCTGAAGCTCATCAGATGTACCTTACTGTGGAGCAGCAACAGCTGCTGGACCTGAAAAAAAGTGGGGAAAATGGGGTATCACAGCCAGAGCCTCAGTAGTCCAGGAGGCCACCACTCCTCCAGCTCTACCCTTAAATAAAGTGTCCTCAAATACGAGCTACAGCATCTGCTCGGCAGCTTGTCTGGAGAGAGCCCAGTCCACCATCTCTCTCCAGATGGCCCAAAGATCAGTTGTCTCCAGCCTTAGAAAACTGAGATCTAGTTTGAGGTTGAATTTCTTTAATTTCCATATACAATTGCCCAGCTCTGGGTGTCTCTATGAACCCTTCTTCATGCTTGCTCCCCAACATGTCTGGACTCGGCACAGCTTTCCTCCCAAAACAGTGTTTTCCCTGTCCCAGCTGACGTTACCTGCCTTTTTAACTGATCTGAAGATTATCTGTTTTTGTTTTTTGCCCCCATGGCATTGCAGTGAGAGCTCATCTTCAGACGTTATCACAGATGACCCTGAAGTCATTCCTCAAGACACTGCTTTCAAACATGGAGCTTGCTTTTCTGTAAGCACGGCCTGGCATTCTTCACTCCCAGAGGGATTCCCTTCAATTTAGCTGTACTAAAAGCATCCCGCTGAACCATGACCAGTTAAGTACACGATCCATATTTCTCAGTATGAGTAACCCATATCTTCCTTATTTGCTAGCCTGCAAATTTCTGTGTCGTCTGTAACTCCATAAAAGCTTTCTCACCCCTATATGTTCTATATCACTGCAAAATGAGTTATACAAAACCTGAAACAGTGGTGGAGCAAGATCAGTCTCTGGGGAAGCCACTTCAAAATAGCTCTACTCATTGGAATCATGGCATGAACGGCTTTCAAGTCCACCTAATTGTTGTCCCCTTGATACTGAAAAATGTACACTTTCAAAATCGAAATATCATCAACTATCATGGGTGATATTCCTTGAAGAAGTTTTATTAACCATATCAACACGGTTGTCTTCCTGTTGTGGTTTAACACTGGCCAGCAGCTCAGCTCCACACAGCCACTCACTCACCCTGCCCCAGTGGGATGGGCGAGAGAATAGGAAGGGTAAAAGTGAGAAAACTTGTGGGTTGAGATAAAGACAGTTCAATAGGTAATGCAAAAGTGAAATAAAGAATTCATCCACTACTTCCCACTGGCAAGCAGGTGTTCAGCCATTCCCAGAAAAGCAGGACTCCATCATGAGACTTGGGAAGACAAATGCCATAACTCTGAACATCCCCACTTCTTCCTTCTTCCTCAACTGTTATTGCTGAGCATCACGTCATAGGGTATGGGATGTCCCTTTGGCCAGTTGGGGTCAGCTGTCCCGGCTGTGGGCCCCTCCCAGCTTCCTGTGCACCCCCAGCCCACTCACTGGTGGGACAGTCTGAGGAGCAGAAAAGGCCTTGAGGCTGTGTAAGCACAACTCAGCAATGACTAAAATATTGGTGTGTTATCAACACCGTTTTCATCACAAATCCAAAACAGCACCACATGAGCAACTGTAAAAAAAAAAAAAAAAAAAGAGTTTTCAGTCTCCCCTGACTCACCCCATCTAAAAAGCATTCAAAAGTTTCTCCATTTCTCAAGGAAGGTTTGCTAATATTTGGCAGACAAAGAGAAGAGTGAAATCGATAGGGGGAACTGAAGAAGATTATGGCTACAGGTCATTTGTTTACACAGCTTTGCTAGTGACCTGACCAGGAGAACGTTACTATAAGCTTGCAGTTTTGGAAACCAGAAAATGTTCATGTGTTCAAGGAGTGCAGAAGTCAGAGCCTGTGAAAATGGACACACCAGAGGAATGTTCCAGAGAGGGATATTTTTGCTTTTCAATGTTAAAACTATTTTATGCTGGGTCTGAATACAATCCCTCAGCAAGGGTTCATCAACAAATCAGACCCTGTTTGGGGTATTCAGTTTCAGGGAGTTTTAAATAAGAAAAAAAATCTTTTTTATTTTTTTTTCTTTGAAAGCCTGTAGGACATATTATTTAGAGATTAGCATTTTAGTAAGAATCTCTATCCATACTCCTCCTGTGTTTGCTGTACCTATATGTTCACATCATTCTCCATCTCTTCCTCTCTCCAAAATGATCACATACTACCATGTTTTTCAGAAGTTTACATGACGTTTGCTATCACAAATGTTTTGCTGAATATGAAAAATCTGGAATGGACAAATATAGCATTGTTATGGAATGCCCTTTGTATAACACACTGTACAATGATCAAATAAGCTTGGACCTGTCTGTCTTTGAAAGTCATTGGGGAAAAAGTAGGGATGCAAAGTCTAAAAGCTCATCAGTGGCTCGAAGAAGATAAACAAGGACCAGGTGTCTGTGGTCTCCACCAGTACAGGAATTAGAGACCAACAAGTAAAACTAACAGGCAAATGGCTTAAACAAACAGGAGGATGTGGTTCATTAATCAGTGCACAGTTGAGCTGTGGAGCTCCTTGCTGCAGGATGTTGTGGATGCTGAAATGCACAAGGGCTCATAAAGGAATTAGGCAAGTTCCCCCCCCAAAAAAATCCATCAGGGGTTATTAGAGCTAAAGACACTCTGCCTCAGAAAAACTCCTTACAACATATTGCTAAAGCCTTGATGTGGCCTATGGAAATATTACGTATCTTTTTCCTGGTTTTCCTGGTTTCCAGCTTTTCTCTAGGCATGTAGTCACCAGTAGGGATGGGCTAATCCAGCAGTTCTTAAGCATTTTCAGCCTGGTTTACTGTTTGAAGTTTAATTTCCCAGCAGTACTTTGGTACTCTTAGTAAAATAAATTTTGTCATTGCCACGACAGTACAACAGAAATCTGCCTGTCAGGCTAAGAAATCTCCATGGAGAGCTAGAAGGAATGATATTCCTATTGTTTTCATGAACCCACATGCCAGGGGGATACAAGCTGCTGCGTAAGGCTTCAGAAATTTTATAAGCTAGACACATACCTCTTAGTCCATCAAGAGACCTGAAACACAAAACTGTGGACACAATCCTGTGGATCAGGAAGGTACTAATCCACCTATTGCCACACATTGGGCTGATACGGAGGTGAAAGAGCCACTCCAGATTTCCTTTATTTCTCCTCTCTTCCCTGGGGATCTGCAGGGGACCACTATCAAAGCCAAGATGCTGCTCTGGTTGGTCCCAGTACAGCCATTTATACCTGTCATGGTACTCAGCCTGGAAGAAGATGCCCTCCAAAGGGTTAAGAGATGTTACTAGAGCAGCGAAGCTGCTTTGGTGCCATATGGTCCTCATCATCTGGCTGTTACCAAGGCAGCTGCCAGCAGAGGTAGCATTGCGGCAGCAGGCATCTGCACATGGAGCTGCTCCTGCTGCAAGTGCCCAGGGACAAACCTGAACCTATCTGCCAGTCAGGAAACACAACGCCAGGCTTCCACTGGGATAAATGCTGTTCAATCACCACACCTCTTCCTCATCAGAAAGCAGTGCTGCCACCAGAAAATGACTGTAACTCTTCAGGCCAACATTAGCGTCAGGAAAACCTCCAGCTCCTCCTCTCCATGCCACGGGCAATTGTCCTGTGATACTGGTGGGGTGTGGAACCTTGGAGGGGATAGAAACTGTTTTATTAACATGGCAAAACCTTCATGGCTGATAATGTGAACTGGGGTCCTTTCTCCAAAGGACCTAGTGACTACCTAGTGACTACTTTCCAAATCCACACCAACAGGTCCATAACGTGCTGGCAACGCAATAAGGTGCATTGATTTGAGCATCATCTGCTGCTTTTCGGCATTGCAGCTGGTTAGCTGGAGAAGGTTGGCTCATTACCCTCCTCTTGGGTTCTCCCTCTACACCCAAGGTCTTGGGGACAAGAGACTATCAGATAATGTTTTTCTCAGTGTTACCAAGGGAAGCCTGTGAGATCTAATTGCTCAAAGATGAGGCACCGTGACATTTAGGTTGCTCCTGTATTGTTGTGCTGGATCATCACACGGAGTCCATTCACTGGCTTCTCTCTATGTCTTTCAAGGAAGATGCAAATCACCCTATTTAAACTGCTTGGTTTTCTCCACAGAGAACAACATTAATAACAGTTGCAGATGTCTACACTGGAGAGGCCTAATTTTGCCATAACCTTCCTCATAAGATGTTCAAATTGCTTATTCACCTGATACAAAATTTCAAGGTTTTGAAGCCAGGCTCACGGGGTGCTGTCTCATCCCCTGCAAACCGCTGGTTCTGGCCACGCTTCAGCCCAAGAGGGGAACAACCGCATGGCACAGCATATCACCTCCAACAAAATAACTGCGTGGGCTGGATTGCAGACGATCCCCGGGCTGGGATGGCTTGCAAAGGTTAATGGCAGAAAAAACCCAGACGCTGAGGAAACCTAGAGGTCTCAGCTTGTTCACAGGAAATCCACAAGCAAGAGGGGAAAACGGGGGGGGGGGCAAATTCCCTGGATAGTTGCCTAGATTGCTTTATTAAGAGAACATGGTGTTGCATAGCTTAAGTCCGAGCAGAGTGTGCTCCTTTAGAGGGCTTGGTTTTGATGGGAGCTTCATCAGAACAACTTTGTTGGTGCTGGAGGGGCAAAAGAGGAAGACTTGTGTGTCAGTGTTGGGCAGCTCGACTGGGAGGCAGTATGCACTGGTCCTTCACAGCCAGCACCCACAGACAGGCTCTTCCTGATGGTGATTCACAGAAGGAGCCTGAACCAGGCTGTAGAAAAGATACGTCCTTGCTGCTGACCTACCTGAGCTACCCTTTGCCATGTTGAGACCTTCAGATTTGCTAGGCTTACGACTTGAGCCCTGTTCTGGGGTAGTCGGAGATAAAACCGTCCTCTAAACCTTCAAGCAGGGCAGACACTTGAGCATTTCCAGCTCAAGAAAATGCCATATGTCACAGGGAAATATTTCAAAAGCCTTGTTTTTATTCCAAAGCAGGAGGAAAACAAATGTGGAAAGTCTCAAGGTTGCCCACTGTCCTAATCCAGTGTCATTCTGGTTTTCCCCTGTGTAGAAGCTGATCTTTCTCCAGAAGCACACCATCATTCTGCAACTGTCTTCACACAGGTCCAGGTCATATCTGTCAGCTCCACTTTGCCACCCATGGGAGCTGCAGCCGGGCAGCCATACTAGCTATTGGTTAAAATACTATTGAGGCAGCCTTGGAGAAGGAGTCCGCCTTGATAACCACTGAAAAATGCTGACCTCTTAGGGGTTCTTAAAGTATGTAATTGTATGAAGAGTCTAACTGTCCTGGTTAGCATAATTGTTTAATTAAATCATGTGGGCACAGCCAACATAGAGGCAGTGTTACCTCCATGGTAAGAGCTAACACCAGGTGCTTCTCCTGCTCCACACTATGCTCAGGGTGAGAACAGAAGATCATACAATCAGCATCACTGCAACTGCTAGGGACAGCACAGTCTTTGGCTGCTGCATCTGTCTCAGGTCATGATGTCAATAACTTGGGATGGATTAAACCAACTTCATAGTCTGCAGTTCAGGCTGTGTCAATTTGATTTTTGCTACAGGATGGACACAGGTTGCCTAGGGGGAACACAACTGGATGAATCCCAAATGGCCAGGTTGAACCTCTGCCTGAGACAGACACTGGGCTCCTGGACCCAACCAGGAGTGTGTATCCCACATGCAGCTGGGGCTGTTGACAGCCTCCCTGACAACAAGCCAATTAACGTGAGGGCTGGAAGCTGCACACAGTTTGGAAATAATTTCAAAGACGTATTAGCAATGCTGTGTGGAGATCAAATCTCTGCCTCCCTTCCCACTGCTGTACATAGCCAGATGTTGGGCTGGGGGACATTACTATCATCATCATAGAATGGTTTGGGTTGGAAGGGACCTTGAAGATCATCTAGTTCCAACCCTCTGCCATGGGTAGGCACACCTCCCACAAGAGCACGTTGCTCAAAGCCCCATCCAGCCTGGCCTTGAACACCTCTAGGGATTGGGCATCTGCAACTTCTCTGAGCAACCTGTTTCAGTGCCTCACAACCCTCATTGTGAAAAATTTCTTCCTGATATCTAATTTAAATCTACCCTCTTCCAGTTTAAAACCATTACTTCACATCCTATTGCTACACCCTCTGATAAAGTGTTCCTCCCCATCTTTCCTGTAGGTCCCCTTTAGGTACTGGAAGGGGCTATAAGGTCTCCCTGGAGTCTTCTCCTCTCCAGGCTGAACAATGCCAACTCTCTCACCCTGTCTTCATAAGAGAGGTGTTCCAGCCATCTGATCATCTTTGTGGCCCTCCTCTAGACCCGCTCCAACAGGTCCATGTTCCTCTTATGTTGGGGGACTTCAACCCAACTCCAACAAGTGCAAGTTGCCCTGCAGGTGACTTAGCAGCTGGCCCTTCGTTTGGAGGCAGGAACACAATGGGTTCTCCTGGACCAACCGATTTTCTCCCAGTTCCTCATGTTGGGCATGGTGAGGGGCCTGGTGAGCTGAGCTTATCTTGGATCACAAAGATCTCCCTTTCTCATATGGCGTCCCCAAAGAGCAGGGACAAGCCTTCCAGTCTTCGCTCCCACTTTGCACTGCTGAAAAGCAGCAAGGGCCAGTGCCCAAAGTCAGAATAGCTCCCAGCAAGACCAGCCTACCTGCTGCTGGACACCGATGCAAACCCAGCCTTCCCCTCTCATCCCTCTTCACCAGCCAGCCTTAAACAAATAGCTACTTGCTGGAGCTGCCCTGTGCTGCCTGTAGAGCCTTGTCTTTGGTGGTGGCTGCAGACCGTGCACATCCACAGCACACACAGGGAGGCACAAACTCACCCAGCACTATGTTTTTCCCAACCTACATATTTCTCCCTCACCGTAGTCTCACTGTCGGGAGCAGTCGGCAGCGTGGCTGTGCGTGTGTGTAGGGTTTTGTGTTTGCACACTGGTGCGGAGGGCACAGGGAGAAAACTTTGACCTCTGAACACAACCGCTGCAGCAGTTGAGGGAGTGATTTGCTATCACTCACCACCACTTAAGCACACGGTCAGCAAACAAGCTGAGAAAATGCCACGGGCTAACAAACCACTCCAGCTCCTGCAGGGAGATCGGTTACCTTTGCAGCGCTCTACCACACCGCTGATTCTATTAAAATACTGCACCGAGCGCTTGAGAGCTGTGGATTTTTGACGCAATCAGGTGCAGCCAACAACAATTTGGAGGGGCCTGACCTCTCAAACCTGGGTGACTGCGGCTGCGGCTCTGGAGCAGGGTGAAACCCGATTAGTGATTTTCAGAAATGTTCTGCTGATAATGGCAGTTGCGCTAAGTTGCTGAATGAATGCAGACGCTGGTGCCCCGCTTCTCAGATAAAAAGTGATTAAAGTCTCCTTAAGAGCTTCTAAATCTGCTCTTCAGAAATTCCATTAAGCAATCTAATTAGCTAATTCTATTAACTGATTAGGTGATATTAATTAGTTAATTTAGGGGGGAAATTTATAAAGCTATCGAAGGAAATACAGAAAAAGGAGGGGGACTTTCGGCCAAGAGCTTCCTTTCTTCACCCCCACAGTGCCTTAATTAGAAATTTTAATTAGCCATATGCTGGGGGTAGGGAATCGCTAATGGACCTCTGCTCTCCCCATCCTCTCTCCTGCTAGTCGTGCGCCTACTGGTAATTCATGATGTCCAAAGCGATCGTGCAGGTTGGAGGTCTGGCTTTTGGGTATGTTTTCTTCCATACTCTTTTTGTCTGGGCTGCATCGCACAGTGCACCAGACTATTGATTTAGGAGTTTAAAAAAAAAAAAAAACAAACAACAAAACAAACCAACAAAAACCTGGTGCTTCAGACAGAACACCTCGGGGACACTCCGAGCAGCCGTCTGGCAGCCTCCAAAATCATTTTTCAGTTTACAGAGATGGCCCTGGGAAGTTGGTAAGGGCTCCTCATGCCAGCTTTACAGGGGGATGCCCTTAGGTAGGGAGACCCCAGGCTTCGGTTCCTGTCACCGCACAGAGTCTCCTGCCGGAGTCTCCTGCTGGTGGAGAGGCAGGGCTGGAGGGGAGAGCCAAGAGTGTGGCCCATGGGTGGTGTGAAACAGGGATGAGTCCCCAGGCATGTTCCCAGAGGTCCTGGGTGAGGACTCAGTCCTGGCAGCTTTCCGCCACATCAACCAGATTGGAAACGCTGATATCATGATTTCAGCTCCTGACAAATACTGGCATTGGTGCAACCACGTCTGCAAATCCTCCTGACCTGGGATGATGTACAGGGGCTCCAAACATGCCAAAACAACTCCCACTGTATCCCAGGTACACGTGAACCCCATGTACCAGTCTGTCACCAGTTACACACAGATCTAGGAGGAGGAGGCAAGAAATCTCCCAGACAGCAGCAGTGATTTCTCCTGACAGGCACCCACAGAGAAAAGGCTCAGCATGCTCCAGGCACGTCTCTCAATGTCTGCTCTACCTCCACTTACAGCATCCTTTCTCCAAACACAATGACTCAAGAAGGAATGGGAGTGGGTACCACCACCACACGGTCCACAGAGTCTCTGGGAGGTGCTGAGATTACTGCATCCCAGCCACTGAAGTAAGACTCCCATGTTCATTAGCTTTGATAACCCAGGTGGACAAGGGCAGAGGTCGGGGACCTGCGACCTGCAGGACAGGGTCAGGTGGTTGTGGAGAAGGATCAGCTACTGCACATCAGAGCCTTTGTACTTGGACCAGGAGCTCCTTGGGGCAGAGTGGTCTCATGCATCACTTCTGCAGCACCTACAGGAGACCCTTCTCTGAGATGAGTTGCTATCACAGAGCAAATGCAAATGAAGTCCTGGACCCTGATGGTGCCATTAATATTAAAGCTATCAACATTACTGCTAAAAGCACCACTGCCACTGCCTGCCTCCTCACCCACCACCCATAGCAGGTTTCTGAAAACAAGAAGTGTCAGCTTTTAGTGTGAATTTTAAGACTTTCAGCTTTCCAATTATGCCTGCACCATGCTTTTAAGTCTTCCCCAACAACCATCGGGTTCTCAGGTTTTCAAAAAGCAAGGTGAGGACTCACGCAATCCCAGGAACTGGGGCAAAGTCCTGGGGATGATGTGACTCAGCCGGCAGCCCTGGCAATACCACACAGGACTACCCTCCATCCTGATGGGAGAGGAGGTTTGTGGGTGTCCTGGCAGGGGAAAGAGCTGCCCCACAGCCTTCAGGTTCCCAAAGTGACCTTCTCTGCAAGGCATTCATCTCCTCACACAAGGCTTTATGGCCTCAACCACAAATTCTTCCTGTAAAGTGGAAACTACATCTCTCACTTCTGGTGTAACCAAAGCGATTTCCAAGCTATGCTCCTGCTCCATCCCAAGGCCATCCTGAGAAGCATCAGTTTGGAGCTGAGTTTGGACTTTCTTTGAAAGGTGAAGAGCCACCCCAAGTAATAAATATTCCTTAGAGAAGGGCAGAGGCTGTCTGATGAAACCAATTTCCACAGAAGGTGGTTTGGTCCAAACCAAAACACACAGGTTTTAACAAGTGTATGGCAAGATACTGTTTACTGCCTCTCCTGGGTGGATGCTGAGGGATTCTAGGGGTTGTCCTGCCTCAGAGAGGGTAAGTCCACAAACACTGCTTGCTAAAAGTGCAGAGAAACTCTTGGTAGGAGGAGGAATGTAGGCATGCCCTGTTTCTCATAACTTTCTTGATGCTACCAGCCATGCCAAGACAGGGCGTTTCACACCCAGAATGATCCAATATGGTAATCTGCACATTCTTTTATTCCCAAGGGCCTGCATGCCATGCACTTGAGTGCTCAACCACTTTGGGATACTTCTTACCGCTGAGCTGGGAACAAGAAAGCTTAAAGAGTCTCCCAACTCCTAAACAATAAAGTTCCTGTTCTTCCAGACTTCCTGCGTTCCTGGGGCCCAGGAAACAATATTAGCAATAATGAGCTGATCTTCAGGTTAACCTTAAACACATCTCTATTGACCTGTACTATTAGGTAAACCTCTGATGGGCAACCCACCTGCCATCCAAGATACAACCCCCAGATGCTTGCGCACTTGGGGACCAATGTCCGCCTTCAGCAGCCACACAGTTCCCACCTCCCTCACCCTGCTGTCAGTGTAATGGCAACACGCCAGGAGCAACAAGGACAAGGCACAGGGAAGTTCTTCACCTTACCAGCAAAAAGTACACGCATAAAAAGCTACACGCATAAAAAGCACTGAGCTGGATAAGGGCAGATTTCAAGCTCAAACTGTCAACCTGGACACCACAACTGAACTCAGCTGCGTGCAGAAAGCATCAAGACAATGTTTATTGTTATTTCAACCCAAACTTGTTATTTTTTGTCCTGTTCCTTTATTCTGTGCCACAACCAGTCTTCATGCCCATCTAAGTCTGCTGAGTCTTATTTATTATTTCACAGAACAAATTCCTCTCTTCCTCACAGTTTGGGGGCCTGAATAAAGACAAGAAGACTCCAGATGCCTTATGTCAAAGTCTGCCTCACCCTTCTTATCTAGTCTCACGCAGAAATAAGTGCATTTTTTTCTGTGGGGTGTAATTCCAGCATCATCCTCAATGGAGGATGAGAAGTACCATCAGATGAAAATGTTTCTCACGTATCTTTATGTCATGCTAAAAGCCTGGACCATACCTGTAAGACCTCTGCTGGGAAGTGCCTCAAATTCTGCTGTCTGATGAAGGAATGTGGAAGGGCAGCAAGGATGCCCAGCATTAAATGTTGGCTGTGGAAGGTTCCCATGTGAGAGGAGACTGAATGGCTTTGTGTTCTCCTTCTGAAAGGAAAAACTTCTCTGAGGATCTGATATTAGAGGTTGTAAAACCATGAATAGGGAGGGCAAGAGGAATATTAAGTAATTGTTCATCATTTCCCATGCCAGAGAAAACAGGAGCACTCAGAAAACTTGCAACTAAGCACATTTTAGACACAAAAGGAAGCATGTTTTCCCAGTGCACATAATTAATGTGTGGAACTCATTGCTGCAGGATGCTGTGAAGGTCAAAAGTCTAAGTGGAAAATCAAAAATTTATGGCTGATGTATCAACCAGCAGCTACTGAGCACCTTCGTCTGGAAGCATCCTCCAGCTTCACAAGTCCTAAACTACTGGCCACAGCAGAAGAAGGCTTTTGTGAGAGCCTGGGGAGAGAACACGGTGGGCTCCGTGGGCTTCACCACCGCACCATTGTGTTTCTTCTTCCATTCTCCACTGACTTGCACTGTGATAATTGCAGCTCGGCGTGTACTTTTGCGAGGATCCCTGGAGCTGCAGAAGTTGGTACTAAAGTTCAGCTGTAACAGGAGCTTTGTTTAGCGGTGCTGGGACCAGAAGGTCAGCAGCAGCTGCTCTGCCAGGCTTTAACGCTTTGTTCACCTCCGTGCGCTCGGCCGTGCAGAATTTCCTGTTCCCCAGGCAGCGCAAGGAAGAACCTCCTTTTATTTGGTTAGGCCTATTATTCATCAATTTTAACTCTGTGACAACACCAAAAAGCTGGCCTGCCTGCAGCTCTGTTGTGCTGTAGTACAGTAGCCAGCAGCAGTTTTTCACTGCTTTTTCTCAAGCAACCCCAGGCTGCACTAGGAAATCTCACAGCTTGTAGTTTTGCAAAGCGCTGTTCAAATGATGGCGGTTCTTGAGAGCCACAGGGCTGCACCACTGTCAGGATATTTAAATGAGGATAAAGCAGAAGCACTCCAGTGAAGTCCCACTTTGCAGATCAGCGTAGCAATGCAGAGTGCTCAAGTTCTATTTCCCAGTGCAGATCCCACCCAGTCTGAATTTTTCCAAGCATCTGCAGGGCTGGGGAGTGTATTAGTTAACCTGACAAAGTCGGGGAAAGTTCAGAGGTGACTATAAACGAACAGATGAATCTCTAGGAAGCCATTCTGTGAAGTGGCTTGAGCATATGATGGACAGCCAGGAGTCCCCTGACTGTCTGACCCAATTCTGCACCCTGGCACCACCCTGGCTGCAACAGGCAACCAGGTGGGTGCAAGCCCCTTTTCCAGCTCTGAGGACACATGTCGCAGCAGCACAGTTTGCATCTATTCTGCTAAGGTGTTCTTGTCCTTCAAAAAAGGACAGCTACATTGCTGCTGCCTGTGGGAGGTGTCTCCAGCTTGTGATAAGCCCCAAATTGTGCCCAGGCATCACCTGGGAAATGCCAGTAAGGCCATACCAGGGACTGTGCTCACCATCTAACAGCACGGACAGTCTTGTGCTGCTGTGGGAACCCATGCTCAGGACTTGCGTAGTTTACCAGTGGAGATGTAGCTGATGCACGCACCCTCCCTGGCTGCTCTCAGCCCTAAAGATCTCCTCGGAGACTGGTAGTATGCATGTTTCCCACAGCTCCTGAGCAGCCAACCCAGCCGTGTTGCAACAGACCTGCCAAAGCCTCAGCGGCTCTGCTCCCCCCAGGGTAGCGACGTCTCCAACTCTGGCGGCACGCCACGTCCTGTACATACGGCCAAGGCATCTTGGAGGAGATAAAACTACAGCTTCCCAAGTGCTCACTCACCCTGCCAGGCCCAATGCCACATGCCCCCCTGCTGAGCTGCTCTCCGGGTCAGCTCGTCTCATATCACAGCTCTTCAGCAGCCCCTGCCTGATCATTCAGCCACAGTCCCAGGAGTTATGGCTTTAAATTGTACTGCTGAGTAATGGTGATAGCCTTTTATTCTCCAGCCTCCTAGCAGAACAGCCATGACACTTTGACCAGAAATCTCAAGGAACTCTAGCTACTTAGAAATTGTCCCTCCTCTTCACTAGGGTTCGCTGGTGTGAAGCTTCTCTGTGGCTTTGTTGTTCAGTGTAAAGCTGAATCAGCGCACTCGGACAACATTGGCCATGTCACATACCGGGTTCCTCATATCACAACCTGGCAGCACTCACTGTCATCTCATGTGTCAGCCCTGAGACCTCTGTGCTCTTTTGTAAAATGCTGTAGGACTTTTTGTGCCCACTCAGAAATGGCTTGGAGGACTTGGACAGAGCTCACCCATCAACAGATGCTGGCTGATGGTATATCACAGGGGCTTCTGGAGTATGGGCCATACTCATCTGGTCATCGTGCAAAGTCTGCTTCCCCAGGTCACCAGTCTTCCGGCTTATAATCACATGAGAAAAAGGCTTTCATCTACAGATGCTTCATTAGCTTCATTTCTGTTTAGATTCCTACCAACCAAGAGCATTTATCAGGCCAGACTTCCCCATCTCCAATATATTAGAAGAAATTGGTACAGTAGAGCTGTTCAAGGGAACCAAGCTGGATAAGCATCCCTACCAGTCTGTAGATGCTTGAGCTACATGGTACAGCCACAGCCACGTGGTCCATGCATGTCTGTACCATGGCAAGTCTCCATTAGTGCACAGCCGCATGTAAGGCAAAAGCCTTTTCTAGATGGGTGGAAGCTGCTCTGCTTGCTGGAGCCACGGAGGGGAAGTAAGATCACACAATGAGTGGTGAAGACATCTCCTCCTTCAGCTCCACCATGAGCAGCTGTGGCCACAGGAATTTGAGCCCCAGCGTGTCTGACACTTCGCAACACGCCAGTCTAAATTATCCACAGAGGTAAATGGCACTCAGCTCCAGCAGAATTACCGCCGGGGCCAGTTTTCATGTATTGTCCATGGAGGGCAGCAAGAGAGGCAGATGTTCTTATCTGATTTGAACCAGACCGCACTTCTCTAGCAGTCCCTGTGGTAATGTATAATCTTGGGCCAAGCCCAGAAACCCAATCCGGTGCTGGGGTCTCCAGATGTTACTGCTCTACAGTCATAAAACCTGCTTCAGGCACCTGCTTGTATAATCCAGTTCCGTGGGGGAGACAGCCTTCCTGACCATCCCCAGAGATCAGTTTTGCCCTGAAGAGGGAAGCTGGCTAGCCCTTGTAATTGTAGCTAATAAGGTTAGCATTGGCTGCCTGCTCCTCTAGGTTTGTTAGCATGTTCCTTCCTTTGAAAGTATGGGGTTTGAGCCTTGCAGCTCTCTTCTCCTTCACTGTTCAGTGATCAGTAAATCCACAGAGAGATATAAGCCATGAGAAGGTGCAGACATACCTTTCTGCATGGGCACTCAAGGTGACCAAGACTGGCTCTTGTAACATCATGAGCTGCAGTGGGAATATAGCCAGGACTGAACGCAAGGATCTTTCTCTCACCATCCTCTAGAAACAGAGAAGGAGACGCAACCACCATTTGTGAAAGTAAGTGTGACCTTTCAAGAAAATTTCAGGAACAACAGTTCTCTAGACCCAAGTGAAGGTCCCTAAGCGGGCTATGATGACCATGATCACCATGTAGCTCTTATTAATGACAGTTCTTATCAGGGCAAGGCTTGATCACCTCTGATCCTCAGGGCTAGCAGCAGCAGACTCAGGACCAAACAGAGGTAGATTTCTATCCCGCTCTCACCTTTTCATTCTTCCTTTTCCCCAAAATCCATGGGAATGTTTCTACGATGCAGCGGCATAAAAGGAAATATGATACTGCAATTTCCTGTGGAGAGGCAGCTGTAAGTCAATTACCAGCTACCTTTAAGCCAGGAAAACGTCTCTGAATTTTAGAAGAGAGACACCAATAAAGTCCTACTGGGACAGACTCTACAAATAAAAGAATGAACATTTTTGCACAGTTTCTTTTGAAACCACAGAAGAGCAGCGCTGGGCAGGAATAGAGCTTTCTCTGTGATTCACTGGAGAACTCAAAAACTCCAGAGGAAACATACCCTCCTCCAATAAATGACAAAGGACCAGCTTTCTCCCTTTTCTCACTGGTTGCAGCAAAGGCAAAGCAGACGCAGTGACCCACAGCAAGTCAGGGTTTGAGTTGGCTGCAACAACCCAGCACGTGGCCGAGGGTCTGGTCACTCCAAGTCCCAGTCCTTTCCAAGAGCTGTAGGAAAGCTGTTCCCCAGCAGAGTTTTCAGCTGGTCTGTCTGCTACAGGTTCTTCTTCTGCCCCCCGCGGTGGGCTCTATTAAGTAATATAAGGGACATCTGCTATCTGTGGTTCATTTTCTTTCATCCCCTCCCCAGGCGGAGACCAGCCTGGCAGGAAATCCAGCTCCCTTGCATTGTTTTGGATCTCCCTCAGGCAAAGAGGTGGAGAGAAGGCCCCCAGGTCACACCCGGCAGTTCCTTTTAGCAGCATATTGTAAATATTTGGGACAAAAGCCTTCTGGATCCACTCAAACAGGGCTTTTGCCAGTGCAGAAAAAGACACACATGCCAGCAAGTGTTTTGTTTAACTCTGCATCCTGGACCTTTCCTAACTCTCCATATACTTACAGGAATGGGAGGTGACCTCAGGCCAAAGAAAGTCAGTCCGTGGACTTTCCCACTGGAGTCAGTGGGTAGGATCAGGCCCATAGCCCCATGGTATCCAAGCGTGTGACAAGCACTGTTAATGAATTTGCCCTGGTGTGATGGACTGTTTCACTTTCCTGCCTCTGGTGCCGAGTCAAATCCTCACACGAATGAATAATTCCAAAATGTCTAAGTGTTTTGCAGCAAGAGAAAGACCCCACACCTCCCTGGCCCAAAACTAAACTGTGTTTCTTGGATGTCTGCACACCACCTCTAAATAGGCAAAAAAAAAACATTGCTCCTTTCTGAGGAGAAGACCTGGATGCAGCTCCTTACCAGATACAGATGAACTGTCATGGTGCTTGTTTGGATAATAGGATTGGCCTCCTGTAGCCTGGATCCAGTTTTTGCACCTCAGGATATACCATTCTGACCAACAAGATGGGTTAAGGTTCCAAAGAGAGGGAGCAGATCCCTGTGCATGTACCATGTCATTTTGACAACAGCTCCCAATAACTTCTCTCCTTATTGTTGTCTTTCCCTTGGTGAGCTTGTAGACCTACCTTGTACCTTGTCTGGCCCTTGTCTTATTTGCTTCCTTGTCCCTGTGGCATCAAAAGACATCCCCATAAGTGCTGGCAATGCAATAGGAATGCTTCTCATTGCAATGCAATTGATTTCACTGTCATTGATGCAGAGAGCATCACTGGGGACTGAAATAACTTCAAACTAGCTTAACTGATTAAGCAAAGCAGCTGAAATGGATATTAGTACCCTGTATGGGCCAGAGGTATTGGAAGCAAAAAGCATGGCAAAGCGCAAGAACACCAACCTCCAGCTGTGCTGAAGGGAGAGCAATGAGGGGAAAACCAGGAACTTTTTTTTTCCTCATTTTACTCAGCCTCTGTCTCAGGTTCACAAAACTAGAGAATAATTTGGGACCTCTGGAGGTCTGAAGCTCAATGCCCTAATCAAAGCACGTTTAGGTTCAAGGTCATGTCGTCTTTCAGGGCCTTGCTCCACTGAGTTTTGGTTCCCTCCAAAGATGGAGACTTCTCACCCTCTCTTCTGGGCTTCTCTTCTAGTGCTTCAGTGCTCTCATGAGAAAGATGCTCTTCCTTATGTCCAAAAGGAATTTCCCCTGCTTCTTCTTCATCTTCTTTTGTTGTGTGCTTCTTCTCAGTAGCCTTCCTTTAGGTAGCTAAACACAGCAAAAATCTCTCTCCTCCTCTTCTGCCTTTGCTTCTCCTGACACCTGGAACAAGGTCAAAGGGACCTAGAGTGGAACACTTTACTTTGTCTTCTCATAAGAAAAGCAGCAGCAATGAGTGCTGGGTTTTGGTTGTAGGGGTTGGTGTCACCTCCCTCTCCAGCCACTCTCCACACTTTACTTTCCAGCTGCAACTGTTCAGCAATTTGCAGTTGAACATGTAAATGTGCTTCGGATGACCAAAAGTCACATTTCTCATCAAACTAAATAGTCACAAGAAAAATGGACCCAAGAAAAATCACTAGAAATTAGGTGCATTTGAAAAATTTCACCCACTCTCAGCTTCCTCCCCCTCAGCTCTCCTGGGTGTTAAATATTAGAGTAAGGAGCTGCTGGCTTTGATACAGAAGTAGTAATTCTCAGCCTGAGGTATTTCCTTTCCTGGCTCTCTTCTCTTTCAACTCAAAGTGATTTTTTATATTTTTTTATTTTTTAAATTCGGTAGTATTTGCCTATTTCCAACACCTCCCCCACGTGGCATGATGTCAAACCAGCAGCAAGCAGGCCAGCGGGAACATATATCCCCATTGCCTTCAGTACTACAGTGGAAGCTTTTAAGACGTAGCCAGTAAATTCAGCCTTCTGAGGGGCAATTGCTCAGCAGAAGTCCCTCTTGCAAGAATGTCACCGTGTGCTTCCCACAACAAGGCAGCCAGAAGGCTCCTGCTGTTACTGGCAGATGGTTGGAGGGTCAGCCACCACAGTGCCAGGGCTTTCTGGATGGATTCACTGGGATGCAGGTAAGCAGAACTATTGCTACGTGTCTGGGGAGAAAATGCAAGACCAAAGCCAAGGCTGGGGAGCCCCACAATGTGCATTTGGAAGGGTTTCCTCTCTGAGACCCAGTACAATTACCTGGGCAAGGACAGGCACTTTCCAATTGTCAAGAGCCCCGCTCAGCTCTTGGACTCTGCGCAATCCCGTGGGAGTGAGGTCCACAGGCCAACGTGAAATGTCCCCATGGAAATTTGTTTTTCCTTTACTATTCCGTTCTATTATTTCCTTTACTATTTCCCTTCTGTTATTACTTTTGTCCTATGTCAAAGGCTAAGAGACCAGCAGTACCTTGTCTGTCTGAGAGCTGAGACAGAGGCTAACATGAAAAAAATGGTCCAAGAACCATTTTCTTAACCCACTAACACATAAATGAATTACTAAGAAAGCACTTTAGTTTCCTTCTTTTTCCAGAGCAAAACAAATCCTTGTCCTGCATGGGCTATAACTGAACCAAAGTGTTATTACATCAGCCATCAGAAGATGACCAGGCTCAAGGAAATAGATAAGAGGTATTTGGGGATACCGACAGAAGTATTTTGGGACCCAGCTGTTCATTACAGGTCTACACTTCAACTGGTCTCAAGGAGATAAGCATATGTAGTTCTGGGCCCTGGTCCAAGACCTGGGACTTGATCTTTTCCTGTTGCCACTGACCCAAAAAGAGGGCAGTTTCTGTGCAGCTCTCACTACAACAGAACAACACTTATACCCAGTAAGGCAGGATAGATACCCTTCTGCTTGAAAAAAAAATCAAGTGCCACATGTGAAAATTGACTTTAGGAAAGGAACTGAACCTGCAAAAGTTCTGAATGTGGTCGTGGGAGGCAAAGTCCAGAAAGAAGCATGAGCTCCTAGGCTTCTGCCATGAATATCTGGTGCCCTATAACACTTTCCCCACTGCTAGGGACAATGATGATCTATTTATTTCTTTACAGACTATTGCTGTCTAAGTATTTTAAGCTACTGCTAATTAGCAATGTCTGCTTCAGTTGCCACTGTAGCACTAATCTGGTTTCATGTAGTTTTAAGTGGACTGAAACGTTTCAATCTGTAACATTTCTCTCCTGTTCCTTCTGCAAAGAAGAAAAGTAGATTCTGATCAACCTGACAGAATCAACTAACATTTATCAGGCAGTCATTGCATATTCCCATATTCCTGGAGTGCAAAGTAGCTCTCCTGGACTATAAAAAGAAAGTGTATTGCTTGATTGCAGAAACCTGGACTATATTTCTTGCCATAAGGATTATCATGAGCCTCTACAAAGCAAAGGTTTATGTCTTTAAAAAGCCCTGTTGCCGCATATTTTGTAGCAAAAGCTGACTATGCAATCGGACAGTGGAGCATCACCTGTATTTTTAGTGAATTTTGTCAGCTTCTTCTTGATCTGAGATCTTGACCCACAAAATGCCTTCCGTACAGTCCGACTGAGAAGTGGGCATGTAGTCCCCTTAGCAAAAATGCCCTGCATTTCCACATGCAGTTGGACATCTTCCCTTCTTCGATGACATCAGTAACACTGGGCAGGGCTTAGCTTGAAAACAAGACCCTTAAATGTAGGCAGCTGAGTGCCTCTGTCTACACAAGCTAAATGTCCAAGTTCCCATAATTGTGAGCAGAGATCTGTGCCTTGTTCGGTTGTTCAATTAGATATCCGGTGCCAACTGACATGCCTCAGGATAGCCAAAATACCTGTGCACAATTGGCAGACGTGACCAAGAACATTTGGGAGACCCTTCAAGGACTGCAGCTGGAGCCCACACCAGACACTCAACGCCATCCGAAAGACACAAGGCATTATGGTGGGAAGGGAGTTCTGACCCTACACAATACAGTCAACTACAGGAGCAGTTCATGCACTCAGCTGATTCCTGTCTATTCCAGAGAAAGCTGACTTTTCCTCCAGACTCCACCGTCTGTATTGACCCAGACTCCACCAACGACAGTGGGAACTCAGATGCCTAGACCGCATTTGGACACCTTATGTTAGATGTCAAAATTTTGTCATCTTAATTTCACACTGAATTGCCATTTGTGTGTACTGAGTCAGGTCACATCGCCCTCAAGTGGAGAAAGGCACGAACACAATGAGCTCAGCAAGCGAGCGATCACCAAGACGCTGTTCTTTTGAGGATACTAAAAAAAACCAGGGATCTACTCAGTCCTCCAGGACAATGTGTGCTATGAAAAAGCTTGATTGCAAAAACACAAAGGTTGCAAAATACAGACCAAAAAAGCTACAGTGTAGAAGGCCATAATTCATGCTGCCAAGCCACTACCATAATTCAACCACCTCGTACACTTCCATTATGATACTATCTCACCCAACTCAACATCAAACAAAAGATGGTAGCAAAGCCAAGAATAAAATTTACCTCTCCTAGATACCCACACCGTGCCTTAATCACAAGAGAAAATGTTTGCTTTATGGCGCATTCCGCCTAGTTCACTGTCTACCAGGCATGCTGAATGAGGTTGAGGTCCTCTGCTGAAATACGCAGGATCTTGTGAAAAAGAAATAAAAATAGGAGATAAAACTGAACTCACGCAAACAACTTGATTTCTGGCAGCTTCTAGCACGAGGGTACTTGACTTTGCAACCTTTGGAGTCTTACTACTCTTCTTGGTTGGACTTTCTCCAGGTTAAAAAAAAAAAAAAAAGAGAAAAAAAAACACCCTAAAGGAATAATGTAAGAACAGGGCTCTTTTACATGGAAATATACTGACTATTCCCACTTAAGTCTAGAGCAAAATTTGAATCTATAGATAAGCGAAGATCTTTACAACTTGAAGGAGTGACTGATGGCAGTGACAGGTGATTATCTCCCATCTGGAGGCATTGCCAGAGGACAGTACCCTGTGTGCTCTGTTTACTTGCTAGATGGAGGAAGAATGGTGGAAACAAAATTTTTTGAATCTTTCACCTGATTCTGGGAAGGAACATTGTCCAGCAGAGGCAACTAACCACACAGGATATGCAGGAAACACAAACCTAGAGTCTCTCCACACCAGTTCACTGACTGGAAAGAGACTTTCCTTGTTCACACACTGTCCTCTTTCAGCTCTGTTTCTTACTCCCATAGCAGGGGAGAACACCTCCTGTGGAGGTGGTCCTATTGCTTGGGATTTTCCTCTGTCCTGTCCTCTTCCTCCAAGTCTGCTCCTTCATTAGATCTCCCAATTTATCCTGTAAACTCGATGTTCAGGCTGTAGAAATGGTTGAGAACTCTACCTGAAGTGATAGACATAGATGAGATGTTCCACGTTTTTATGCCTTCTACATGCCAGGCAAATGTTTGGGGTCAAGAGAAGGTGGCTTCTGGCACAAATCTGATCCTCTTAGATTCACAGCAAGCACGTTTCCTCTGCAGCATAGTCTGTGCCTAACCTGTTCCCAGATTCCCCTTCCAATCTCAGCCAGGAGCAGCATGTGCACAGCCTATTTTACAGCACAAGGACCTAATTACATTTTCCAGCTGTGCCGCAGACTCCCGCAAAGCAAAATAAAGCCTACTAATGTACATTTCTCAGCTACCACTCTTGGACCTCTTGGAAGTAGTCCATGGCTCCCAGGCTGCCAAGTGGTCTGAAGGATGCCTGCACCCTTCCCACTTCCACCAGGAGGGCTTTTCCACTTCTCATCCCTGCTCTTTTCATGCATCAGGCCTTCCCTTTCCACCTAAGCCCAGTTAATATCTCCTCAGACTGCTAATTGCCCTCTGGAAAGCACCACAAACACAAACCCATGCTCTAATGCACCTTATTGGCTTTGGCGGCAGCTCATGGTTTTTTCCCTCCCCATTGCAAGAAGCCCGATAAATGTCTTCGTGCTTCTGCCTCTGCATCCAACAAGCCATTCCTCTGGCTCAGAGTGGATTTGTGTGAAGGCACCATGTCCTGCCAATGTGGAAAGGATCCCGGGCACGGAAGGCAGGAACCCAGCAAGGTGCAGTTGATCTGGGAACCAAACCAGCTGCTGTGAGGTAGCTGTTAGCAAAAGCCCCACAAAAGTGTCATCACAACAATCAAAATACGTTGCGGTGGAGAATTGAAGGAGGGATTTAAGTACCAGAGAGAAGAGGAGTGACACTCTCCAAGAATCCCTTGCTCATCAAAAACAAAAGCAATCTTAATGAGAAACACAGGCCCCAGGCAGCCACAGGGAGTCTATTTAAAGGAGGTTCATATTCTATCCCCTACAAAGTTTCATGGAGCATTTCATGGCATGTAAGGGATCATCTAACTTTATCTCCACTATACAACAGGCTGTGAGCCAACCCTTTTTGGAGCCTGACAGTGTAGATTTGGAAACAGTTCTTCACTGAAAGGGAGGCAACAGTGCTGCATGCCATGGTCAGGATTAGGAGATACCAATGTACCATAACACAGAGGTACCTCATGGCCTCCTGACTGCAGGGTGCTGGGGTGAATGCTCCCTCAGACAATGCAGCCTCCAGGGTTTGGAGCTATGCCCCCAGATAATCCTGGATCTTAAGGTCATTCTGCAAACCAATGGCTTTGGCAATAGAGAAGCCTGGATGAAGGTGGACCTGAGCTCCAGGGCTCTCTGAATGTGACCCAGCCCAAGCACGCTGGGCATCACATCACTGGCCCAGCTTTGCTCAGCAAACAGAGTGGAATGAGTACAAGTTGGACCTGGCATGATCAGACCAATCTACAAATGATTATCTAAAAGGGCTTTACCCCCTTTCGACACCTTGTTTGAGAGTAAGTCTTTTGGTAGGTCTTAATATAGCATTTCGCACAGTATCATCTACAAAATAGTATATGATAAATGTTGGAGATAGAGCAGAGTTGTAGATTGTCATATCTGAACTGTTATGGACAGCTTAGCGAAATATATCATGAGTTAGTCTGGCCCATAGGTAAAGAACCAGAGAATGTCAAAGGTGTGAAGTGTTTGGGGCTTTTCCAGAGGAAAAGGCTAAGAGAAACAGCTTGAGTGTCATGAAGCCAGGAAACAATTTTTTCTTATTCGGATTAAGATAAAATGGTGTGATTGTAGCCATCTGCTTCAGCTAGATGAGGATATTTTAAATTATTTCTCAAGAAAATAGAAGAGGCATCTGATGCCCCAATTGCATTCCTGTTCCCAAGCCAGCATTCACCTCCACCTGTAGATGCCCCATTCTTGCATGAAATTTAGTTCACAACACTTATGCCAAATTTCTGTTTTAGTAGCCAATTTCCTTATTATCCTTTAAAAAAAGAAACCAAACAAACAACCAAAACCACACTTCTCCTCTGATTGTATGTATCTGTTTCCTCATTTTACATTTGTATTTATTTTTATTCCACATTCACATTTGCATACAGTTCCTGTCAGTTCTACACATAATTTTCCCATGCCATATCTGCCTTGCTTTATCCTTTGTTTGCCCATTGTAGTGACTGATTACATTGTTAAGCTAAATTTGCTTTAATCTGTCACCGTGCAAACCTAATCACTTTGGGGGAGGCTCCCTGAATTCTTGCGAACAGTGATCTAAAATCTGGGAGTCAACAGACCACAGTAATAGGTAAGTAGAGGATACCTCTGAGCATCCTGAGGATGCTAAAACCGTACAAACTCAGGACACATTTGAGCTGTGGCTGAGTCAGGGTCGGAAAGAAAGAAAATTCATGGTTTACGGGCTCACCACGTGAAGCTTGCTTTCTTCCCTAAAAAAGAGACAGTGCCTGTATGGGTTTCCCTCTGCTACCTGAAGCCTGCTGTGCCTGCCCTACTTCAGGTGCTAACATTTTGTTGGCTTCCAGTGACTGAAAGATGGGTTTTCACCATGGGAGGGCTCAGGCTCAAATCCCACATCTGATCACAGTGGACACCTTCTCATTACATAAGCCCTCTCCTTCTACCAGTGACACAGGAAAACCAATCAAAGACTTTCCTCCCCTCAGTTTCCAGTAATCTCCTGAATGAGCCATCAAGGCCACCCGTGCAGGGCTCCCTGGGTTTCCACAGAAGGCGCTGAGATGTGCTTCCACTCTCTGTAGATGTGAGCTCAAAAGCAAACCAGCCTTGCTGACTCACAGGCCCCAGAATGGCTCTTCACCAACTTGCTCCAGATGAGTCACCCCGCCAGTGAGTAATACATTGCATCTGCAGTTCATATTTACGGCAGTTTTGCATTGACCATGTCAGCAGGGAAATTGTTTGTGTAGAGTAACCATGGAGAGAAAGGAAACGTTGAAGAGGATCGAGAGGTTAGGGATGAGGAAAAACCAAGAGGGGAAAACATATTCCACCCCCACAGCCCCAGAGTATCCTACATTTGTGCAATCAGTACTTTAAAAGGTAATATTTGCCCGTGGCTTTTTTTTTTTTTTCCCCTCTCTTTTCCATGATGTCTTCCAGCCAGGAGAAGCTGAAATACTGTAAGAAGAAACAGTGTTGTGGTGGTGTCACCAGGACTGGGAGCCCTTGCAAATCTCACAAGGAAGGATGCTGGCAAAGTGGACTCAGCTCTATGAGCTTTTCCCATCAGAATAGCTCTAGGCAGATACATAGAAGGTGCCAAGCAGGTTACCCTCGACAGTCTTTTCACCTCACCCTACACACTTCTGTGATCACATCTCACTGGTTTGGCTCAAAAACTATGACTAAGTGGCTGCTGAGGGTAGACCTCAAAACCTTACTGCCTTGCTTTCTATTAAGTTTTGGGAGGACAAGAGTCAAGAGGCAGGAAAAGGGATGGCTGTGTCATTTGGGTCCTACCAGCCCCTGCTTGCAAAGAACTCACATGTGTCGTCTTCTCCCCTCGATGAGTGTGGTTTGTATCGTCCAGACCACCTTTGCAATGGAAAAGGCCAAAAAAATCCCATCATCTTATTCTTTATTGAAAGGTGACATGTCTTTTTCCTGGAATAATTCACACCACAGGATTTTCAAGAGGTGGTAAAGGATTATGACGTTTTTATTACGTGTTTTCGTAAATGGTTAATTAGTCGATAGATATAGCCACCTATAAACATTTCCACTGATATGGTTTTAACCGTCTGTTAGATAGTACTTGTATCTTCAACATCACTGTACTCTGTATAAACCCATTGAATTAGTCACAAGCACGGTCAGTTTTTCACTGTTGGTCTCTAGACCAGGCGTACCTTTAAACAATGTGTTTTACAAGGCTGCACGCCTGGCTCAGTTATGAACGTTATTCATTTGCCCATCTGCCTCATAGAAACAACTTCTCCCCCTGCAAACAAGGGGAGGGGGCTGCACCGCTTTGCTGATTGCAACACAAACCACAGAGTCCCTGACTGCGGGATGTAGCAGAAAATATTCCTGCTTCTGCACAAAACAGGTTGTGCCATGAATATTCACAAGAAATAGAAATAAACTCTCTTCTTTTACTGCAATATAGAGCTCAGCCTCTCGTTTCATTCACAGCAAAACTCAGCTGAAAATGCTTTTTTGGCAAGGATTGTAGTTTTTTAATCACTTAAAGTGAAGAAAGCATCAGAAGCAAGTGAATATGTTCATAGACTGATTCGCACTGCCAAAAAAGCTGTACTTTGTACCACTGAGAACCAATGTGCACACAATGGGTAAACACACAATGAGAACATGCAAGTTCAATTTTCTTTCCAAACAAACTAGACAAGTGAAAGATTATCCCCTCCTTGGAGCTGTCTTAGTGAAGTTTACTGCTGACTAAAACTGCTTTACCCTTCCTTTGTGGTGTGTTTGCCTTAGATTACACATAAAAATTAGGTATGCTGAGGTAAAAATAGCTACACATTATATCAGCCTGAAGATAAGGCTCCTTTTCACAGCATTTTTTCGTAAATGTACTGGTGCTTTTCAAGTTCCCTCACACTGGGACCAGTTTCCAGCCAGTCCGTGCAGCAGAAGGTCGGTCCCTCCAGACAAGGAGCAAGATGTGCTGGTGGTTACCGGCTGCAGAGGTAAAAGATGCACCCACAGCACAGGGACTGATTGCTGAATGCAATTAAAGACATTTAACAGCTCCCCGGCTAGAGTTACCTCCTGCAACCAGTAACTGAGGTCCTTCTCATTCCCCATGTGGGAGGAACAGTGTTGCTGCTGGATAACGCTCGCTCTTCTAACCCACCACCACCGATTAGACATGTTAGGCAGTCAAAACCCATCAGTTAGTAAAAACTGCCCTAGACTGCTCTCTGCAGCTTAGGTCCTGGCATGGGAAGTATTTTTTTAAATTTACTTTCACAGAAGAAGTGACTGGCTATCAGGTGACTCAAGGTACAGAAAATCTGATAGACATTGCTTCTCAGAGCCAGAAAGCCAGCAGCAAACTCTGAATGATAAGCATTAAGAAATGCAGGGATTAACTTGATTTTTTGGCAGAACTGAGTTTACAGCTTGTCTACATGAGTTTGTTATTTCAAACAAATGGGGGACATGAATTAAAAGCATCGTGGTTGTGCCAGAATGGCTTTGCGTGTGCACTCGTTTTTCTTTTCAAAATCCGTGCTCCTTTCTAGGAGCAACGGGGACAGAACGGCCGTGCTAGGTGGGTCTCTGGTGGCAGCAACTCCTTGGGGACCCATGTGTGAAGCGCAGGCAATGACTTACGCTGAACGCTGGGAACATTATTGGCAGCAGCAAAGCGTGACAAGGTTGACGGCCAAAGGTTAAATGGGAGAGCCAAAACTCGTGCTAGTGCTAAGCTGTGTTTGCCCAGGGTGACTGTCCTGAGTCCAGGGAAGCCAGGATGTTTTGCCAGCCTGACATTACAACATGGAGATAAACCGATTAAGCCACATGGTGTTACTTTTACATTGGACAAATGTAAGTACTTTTTTCATTTCTTGAATTCCTTATAAGTCTGAAACTCTCTGGAGCAGAGAGACACTTCTGAAATGCTGCATAGAAGCACAACTTTTGGGTCCTTCACACAGAGCATCCCAGGTTCTCCTTGCACACCCTGTCCATGGTGAGCCCTGGTTGCCCCACTCTCGCATGTGTCTGTCTGGTGTAGCTGTGAAGTCCTTTTCCAGCACCAAGTCATAGGATTTTTGGACCAAATGTGAATATCTTCATGGAAGCAAGTTGCCCTCAGGAGCCCTTAAAGGTTCATGAGGTCCTGGTGTGATTCTTCTCACCCAAAGCAGACGTCCAAAATAGATCAGAGGAACCATCCCTGCAAGGATGGATTGCTTCATACCATCCTGCTGCTCTCTCTGAAAGAGCGTGGATCCTCCACACCATCAGATGACTAAGGTCAGAGAAAATGAATCTGAGCTAGAGGGATGTGAGAGGTCAGCAGGCATCTGAAAAACAGCCTATTAAGGCAGATCTTTAGGCCCTGTAACTGTGATAGAGATGTCTGTGTCCTGTGTTTCAAGTCCAGCTTCAGCTATCAGCTTCTGAAAATCAGGTGTGTTTGGATTCAAGATTAGATGAAAAATGGATTTAGGTCAGGACCTGAATTCCTTAATGTGAGTAGCGCGTCTCACCCTGGACTTCATTTCTCGTTTCTCTAAAGGTGCATCTTTCCTGCAGCTGGGGAGTGAGAAACACACACAAATTAAAGTGAAAATTTCCCTCAAAGACTAATGCTGTTGAGATCTGGCAGGAAAATAGAAGGCAGGTTTTATTTTGTCAACTGTGCACAAACACAGGCATTTTATAAACAAGGAATTGATTCAATTGTTTCCAGAAGTATGAGAGCGAGCGAGAGAGCTGAGATTTAGCTATTAAAGACAATCTCAGGAGAGTGAGGGAATTAGTCTCCAGTTGAGCCAGATATTTCCCTCTCAAAAAATAAATGAATCAAAGTCATGCTCAGTCAGCCAAATTATCCAAGCAGATGCCAGCATCCCCGGGTTCTGGGTTTTATGTGATTTCAGGAGAGGGATGCAGTATTGTCTCTAAATGGAGCAATCTGAAGGGGGTCAGGACTGCAGAGTGTCCCAGACTGGGGATTTTTAAATAAGGCAAAGCCGTTGAGTCTTAGATGAGGTCCATGCCCCAGCTGTATGGGTTTGATTTGTAGCTTGCTGTCAAGCCCCTCTTGGAACCAATTTGTGTCTACACAGCACCCTGTGTGGGTCACTCCCAAAGCTGCTGCAGAACCAAATCCCTGCCCATGCTGGGATCAGCCCTGCATTGCCTCCCACTTTGTAGCAGGTGGGTCTCACCTCTTGGTCCCCCACTTTGCACTGGTGTACTCTGCCCTGGTTTGCACAAAGCAGGCCAAAATGCTCTGGAAAGTGTGCTGCCCCACACAGCTAGTTAGTCCTTTCCCCCTTAGCTAGCAGCCCCAGGAGTAAGGGCACAGAGAAGCATCTGCTGCAAGACTTCAGTTCTCAGGTTCCCTCAAGATCTCCGGCTGGTCCCAAGCAGAGCAGTCAAGAGCTGCTTTTTCACAAGCGGGCCCAGGGAAATGCCTAAGTGGCTTGGAACACCTCATTCTCCTTTCCAAAGCTGTCACATGGAGAGTGACTGCTGAGGTGAGCCAAGGCCTTGGCAGGTCCAGCAGGTCTATGTGTCCCCTTGGTAGGACCAGATGACGCTGGCCAGCTGATGTAAGGGTACATGAGCTATCTTTAGCATCCCAGAGAAGGCAGGGTGTTCCCAGACACAGCAAGGGACGGAGGTTTTCTTCAGCTCAAAGCCAAGCTCAGTGTTGGGTCCCTTGCCTGGGACAGAGACCCCTCCCTTATGGAGATTCCCAACTCTCTACAACATCAGGGCCCAGCAGCAGCTTTCAGTGGGGGCATTTCCCCCTGTAAAAGCCAATCCTAACCACCACTCACGCGTGGGGAAGGCTTTGACGTGCAAATCTCCCCCCGAAGCATGACAGCATCCCCTGGCTGCCTTTCCCTGCTCCCTGACTCACAACCCGAGCTCAGCGGTGGGCAGGGGGCCAAGGAGGAGCCGCGTTTAACTCACAGCCCCGCGCAAACCTTTTTGAGGAAGGATTTCTACTTAAGGACAGCACAAAGTAGCTCCAGAGGCCAACCCTGCGGCGAAAGGACCCGGGGGAAGCCTGGCTGCTCGCCCTCTCCTGCTGCACTGCATCCAGCCCCGTACCACAGCAGCTCGGGTTTCTCTCTCACATGCCCTGCAATGAGCTGACATTCCTCAGGCGGAGAAACACGGGGCCAACGTCAAGCGGCCACCCCGGCTCCCTCCCCAAGCCCTGATCCTATTAGCGGCGAGACGGTGGCAGCCAGCCCTGCCAGCTGCAGGGACACCACGGGGACTCGCTACGGCCACCCCTCGCTCCACGTGAGCCCGGGAGGGATGGCTCAGCCGGCCGAGTCCCCTTCGCCCGCTCTGAGGGATGCAGCAGGGGAATGTGCCAGCATCCATCATCGAAAACAAGCCTGGCTTGCTCGGGCAATGTCGTGGCAGAGCAGCATCTCCTCTCCTGGTGGTGCCAGGGCTGTGGGCAGCCCGGAGGATGTCACAGCTCATCCCCCTGCCCTCCATTGCCAGTGGTGTCATTCAGCAATTCCATGTGAGCAACTCCCCTCTGTCTCCTCATAAGTGAGCAATACTCCGGTGCGAGTGCAGGAAGGTGTACCACCCATTCCTTTACTCAGAGCGGTCCCTGTGTGGCCTTTACACAAAGCGGAACTGGGCATTGCAAATTGAGAAAGATGGCTGGGATGGTTTTGGGGACAATACTTAATTTTTTGGAGAATACTTCATTTTTTGGTGAATATTTAATTTTTTGCATGGCTGCCATTCCTGCATGGATACAGCTACATGGATGTACAGATGCACTTTCAGCAAAACAAAGTCTTCTTTTGTAGCAGCCTGAGCCCCTGGAGGAAAAGTTTTTCCTGGGAGGAAAACTCCCATTTCTGGGCAAACTGCACAAAGCATCTCATCCATGGATTTCTGTTCTGGGAACATTTCTGCATACCCTGGGCTCAGTGTTTGCCTGCTGTAGGGCAGATCCCAGTGCGACTGCCTGGATCCAGATTGGTGCTGGGGTCAGTGTCTGGAAGGTCCAGACCCGTTTGAACTAAAAGATAAAGAAAGCGGGAGAGAGTGAGACCAAGAAAAAAGGCCATTTTATAAAAGGTTGTCTGAAAGCTGGACTCCCACTAAAACCAGAATGGAAAATATGATCAAAGCTGAAGAAGAGCGATTGGCCAGGAAGGATCCTGACCTTCCTGGACAACCAAAGAGACCTATCACAGACTTGAAATCTGGCATGAGACACAAACATGTGGAGTGACAAATGCAGAAGCTTATAAGCCATGCCGTATAAACAGGGAGCACTCACAGCATCTCAGCGTAGTTTCTGATGAGATGTGAACAGACTCACAAGTTGTGGGAGACAGCATATGGCCTCGCCACTTGCAATATCAGGGCTGCTATGAGCCAAGAAGGTTGCTTCTAGCCTGGTGGCTCTTCACGATGACAAATGGTGCCATGGAGTCCTTCAGCTGGATGCCATCTGCCCACCCCACTTGCAAAGCTGGTCTGCAGCTTTTCAGCAGAGATGCTGAGAAATCGTAATTCTGTCCTTGACCCCCAGAGGTGTATTCATGGACAATGGGGTAGGATTTATTTGTCTTGCTCCGGGCATCTGCACAGCTCTCAAACGAGATAAGCGGAGAGCCATGCGTGGGACTTCTGCCTCTCCCTCTGCTCAATGCACTGCACATCCTACTGCCGACCGCTGACCCAGGGAAGCGGGTTGATCTTGGGCCAAGCACAGAAAAATCACTACATTAGAGCTGTCCCTGGGTCAAGCACTCCACTTCCAGATGTTACCACAAGCAGGTGCTTCAGGGGAAAGCGAGAGGCTCTGTCACAGCTTTTCCCTTTGCCCTCTTCCTCACATCTGCTCATTATATTTACCACCATCTCTCAAAATGCACATGATTACTTTGTTTTCGGTTCATGTGGTTGAACATGGTCATGGCCCCTAACTGGGGCCTGCTGGGTCAGCTACAGCACTAATGCCGGTAATGCTCAATTAGGGAATAACTTGCCCCCAGCAATCCAGCTCCTGTCTGCAAAAGACGGGGTCACGAAGAATCACCGCCCATCCATTTCCTCCTGGTCTCAGGTTCCTTCAGATGTTCAGCTGCAGAAAGTACAATTTTCCAAGCTGTAACTAGCCAAGGGCACTTACCACCAACAGCCCTGACCTAAAGAGGTTTCTTCAGAGCCACCTGGTCTCCCTGGGAAGCTTGCAAACCTCCTTCTATCGCATCGCATCTGACAGCAGCTCATAAATCAGCCCACAGTTGCTGGCAACCCCTTTGAGGATCCTGGTCTGCAGTTTGCGTTTGCGATGAAGTATGTGCGCAGGTGAGGAGGACCCTGGGGGAAAGCAGCCAGCTACGGATGCAGCTGCCGGCTCCAGGAGCATCCACAGGTCCCACTTTCACACGCGGGGCTTAAGGCAGCCTGGCAGTCACAGCACGGTGGTTTCACGAGGGATGGATTCAGCCGTGACCTGTGCAAAGCACTGCTCAGCCAACCCCTTCCCACATCGCCTGCAGCTGCGGCCACGCCAGAGAGCGCTGCAAGTGCCTCCCTTCCTCCCAGCATGGCTTCACCTGATCGTCTCAACTGTTTTTTCTGGCTTGCTTCTATCCCAACAAACCCATCTCTCCGGTTCTACAGAGATTCAATCTGAAACATTTGGCGGTTGAAATTGGGATCAGCGCTGCAAAGTAGAGCTGAGTTCACCACCATCCCTCCTTTCCCAAGTCTGTCTTCAGGAATACAGTTTGATCCAAATCTCTGGATTTTCATACTATGGAAAGAGCCATAGACTAAACTGTCCTGGACCAGATTTTATTTCTTTCCTCAAATAAACTGAAAAGTTTATTTGCAGCACCAAAATAAAAAGTAAAATAAAATAAAACACAGTGGTTAAAAATAAATCTCTGAATCTCACCAATAGCAGAGCCCAGCAAGTATTTCCATCTAATAGTAATGCATTACATACGGACTCAGGGCTCTACTCTCCCTTTGAAGAGCATGGGAATTCTGCCATTTATTTCTCTGTAAAAAATAAAATGCTGAATACTCAGTAAGCGTCTGGTTGGCTGCTGACTGAAACACTTTGCAAAGTGAAATCATCCCAGGCTTTCTGTCCAAGAACTGCTGCCTTCACTCAGTCTCACAACAGTAACATGGGTTTGGAAAAGTCCAATGTGTTGGGAATGGATAGTCTGAATGCAAGCTGGCTTCCACTTCACTGTGTCCACCCATCTACTGCTGGTGACATGACATGGCACCTGTGTGATGTCAAAAGGGCTGTTGGGTGACTTTCTACTCCGTTTCACTATTACATGGGGAAGTGGCTTTGGAGCATTGCCTTTTCACTGCATGCGTGGAAACTGGAGACAGGGAGGAGAAATGGCAGCCCAAAGAGCCCGTGGGAGATGCCAAAACAAAAGACTTTCCAGGCTGAAGTTGTCTTGCTCTGGGTCACGCTGACTATCCTACCACTTTGCTCATCCAGGCAGGCAGCCCAGGTAAAGATTGCATTGAGGCACTAATGCTCAGAGTACATAACCAGAATTCAAGAAATCAACAAGAAATTGAGACTTTCTACAAACTTGGGCCGCCAGATGCTCATTCCCTACCCACTCACTGGAAAAAAAAAAAAAATCGTTGAATAGAGATTAGAGGATTTCAGAAAGCTATGTCCCTCTCTCCCCGGGCTGACATAGGGGTGCAGGCAGTCTGAATCAGTCTTTTGAACTGCGATGCCATTGAAAATGTTTCGAATACAACCCTTAGTCTGACCTTCTGTCACATCTTATCTGACCAACAATTTCAACACACAGAAGTTCTGCTAAAACCTGAACACATACTGCTACCCCTCCACCCATCTACAGCTAATGATTAATGGGCTGGGGGACCAAATGGTAGAAGCTGATCTTTAATGAGCAAAGAGTCTGTTGCAAAACACACCTCCAGCCATGCAGACTGCCAGCAGTTTTGTTTGAGAATTGCACCAACTTCACAGTCTTTACTCTCTGCAAGCACTGAGTCCTTGTGCTGGGGACCAAGAGGTCTGGTTGAAACTTTCTTCTGTGTTCAGAAATGATCTATTCTTGATAATGGAAGTTTGAGCCCCGATTGTGCCGCTTAGTCATATATGTTGATATATAGCAGCAACTTAACAGTAAACAACAGATTTCCACCCCTTCTTTCCTCCTCTTGGAATTTAAGCTGAAACTCAAAATCTTTCAAATTTTGTTGTCCTTCTCCAAAAGGAGAAGAGAAACCCATATTTTTAAACGGCTCAGTTGCAGAGGAGTGCTGAACAAGATGAAACAGAGTCCCTGTCAAAACAGTGGAACAAAGATTTCATATTTGCTGAGCAGAAAACTCCCCGTTCCTTACTCCCCGTTCCTTACTCAGCCCTCTTTTGTTATGGGATCAGTAGGAGACCTAACCCAATACCGGCCATGACTGACCTGACTAACGTTGGCGTCTCATAGCACCCTTCAGATCAGCGAATACATTTGCAACCAAAGGGATTAGCTCCAATGCACAACCTTTCTATAAACACCCTTATCTTATGCAAGTAAGCTCCGGGGATTACCCTTGGAAACCCCACCCTGCTTTGTCCCATTTTCTGCTTTCCTACAGGCTTGAAATTACTATCCCCTTCAAAACTTTTCCTGTGGATGAAGTGTTATTGAAGCCACCACAGTGTCTGCCTGGATAACTCTCTTTTTCCTGCAGGCACTTCGCAACCCTCTTACAGATAGACTAGTGTGGTGGTGTTCACATTGGGTTAGCTGTCCTGGGAGACCTGAAGTTTACATTACCTGGTTGAAAACAGACTAAGAGTGAAAAGATAGGAGGAAATTCAGTGTGAGCAGAGAAAAATTTAGAGGAATGAAAAACAATCTGTGAAAATGGAGAAACAGGGAAAGAAACAGGCCAGTTCTTGAAGGTAATATAATTCACCTGCTTGTTTGACAAAAGTGGCAAAAAATCAGAGAAAATGCAGAAGGGCTTTAGTAGTGATCAGAAGTTAAAAATAATAAGAACAATAACAAACTGGTGGCTTGTAGAAAAACGGAATGAGGAGATGAATGAGACTGCATAGATGAAAAAGATGGGAGCAGCAGGTGCTTCTGGAAAGGGAGCTCTCTGGGGTGAACCCGCTTAAATTCAGAAAGGAAAATCCCATTGCAGGAGAAACACACCAAGAACAAGTTTATTTTCTTGACCCTTGTTCCCAGAAAGGGTACTGGGGCATTGTGGCATTTCTACACAGGCAGCTGGGATTGCTGGGATTTCATATCACCTGCATCTTTGGATTTCCTAGAGGATGAGTTCCCTTGGTCATTCTCCATCCTCTGCCAGGTTGCTGGCAGGTCTGTATTGCCAGCAGACCTTTCTCCAGCTTGTCTTTTCTGGTACCTGCTGAATGATCAGTCAAACTACTGGCCCAAATGCTCATGCCCCAGATCTGCCTGGACATATGATCTGGCATGAGAGCAGGTACAATTGCATCATGTGGACCTGGCAAAGCAAATCAGTAACACCAACTGATCCTGGTCCCTACCATCTCCCAAAATTAAAACACTAGGATACCACAAATGCCAGTAGGTCTTTCTCATGTAGAGGTCAAGGGTTGAAAACAGACCAAGACAATGTTTTTTCTAGTTCCTTTTCTGAAAGGAACGCTGGGAGGAGTATTTTATTTTCTTTACTGGCAGGGCTTTTATAAGGTAGATCAAGCACCACATCCCTATGACCTGCAGACCCCATGTAGATGGGGACCGTGATAGCTACTGTGCTGAGTGGCTGCCAGTGGCCCATGGGACATTACGTGGAAAAGGGGTAAATGCATGAAATCTGAACGGAAATGAAGAAAGCTGTGATTTGTACTCTTAAGTGCTTAAGGTCTGACAGATCTGGAGCATGAGTAGCTCTCACTACATCCTCACCAACAATTCTATTTATTTGCATGTGATTTTGGCAACAACAAGAAGAGGGGGAAAAGCCTCAATGAAATAATCAATGGGAACCACAACGGGGCCATCTTTATAGGCTGTAAGATCCATGGAAGCCACAAGCAATTAATTTGCAACAAAAAACACCTTTAAGCAACCTTTCTCTAGTCATTCTACAAAAACATAACACAGCAGGAGCACCACTTTTTGTGAAGTTTTGTATGCCAATACACGGCAACCCATTTTGTACTTTATAGCCCTTATGTTCAATTTTTAATTATTAGCTTTTCCCCTTGTAAATTTAAATCTGTTCCCATTACATTTAGGGAACAATAGTGAAACCCTCCTGTAGCTAATTTAACACCCTTAAATTCCCATGGAAGGTAGCCAAAGATCTTGTATCCTAATGGATAGTAAAATGCCTACCTTATTTTAGGGGAGGCAAGTTCAAATCCTGCTATAGCTATATTTATTAAAAGAGGCTGTTGGTTAACTTTTTGTTGTTTTCCATCAAGATGACTAAAGAATAATCCTTGCCTATTATGCTAAATGACAGTGAAATATGTAGCATCTTGTCCAAAGTATTTTGCATCCCCTACAGGCAAGCCAGGAAAACAGTAGCTTGATCCCGTAGAAATGCACACACCTTCAGACAAAATGGAAGAGAGTTATCATTGCAATCATCATATTAAACAAGAGGAATAAAAAAAGTTGTTAGACTGACCATGCTCAACCACCACACTGAGCAAAGGGATGTTTGCGAAATCCAGTGGAAAACCTTCACTCTAGCTCAGGGCCTTAATTTTTTATTCTTCATTCCTCTGGAAGATGATGGCAAATTTTCTGCTGACTGCACTGGAAGAACACAGATCTCCAAGTCTATCTCACCTTCTTCCCAAAAGCTGATACAAAACTAATGGCTACTACCAGCAACCATATCACTCGGCGTATTCAGGGCCACTCTAGACTCAGTTCCCTTCTTCCACAATGGCCAGACTTGATCTCTAAAGGACAGCACATCCAGCAGAGATAAAGTGGGTGGTGCAACCTCCATGATGCATTTCATGTTTCATGGCACTGACCTTAGTTGCACAAGTACTACGCACACCAAGTACATCTTCTGAAAAGATGCTGTTAGCATGCTAGTTACAGACTAGCTAGTTCTGTTCTTCCTTGTCATGTTTTTGCTCTTAGTGCAGACAATTTAAACCAACTTTCCTCGCCATTGCATCGATGGCGTAGCCTGTATGGTCCTCAAAAACCCCAAGTCTCTTATTTCATACTTGTTTCAGATCCCTAAGTCTGCTCATATTTGCTTTATCCCGATCAGGTGGCCCAAAGCTTACATTTACACCTGTACAATCTTCCGTCTTGTTTGCATAGAATCATAGAATAGTTTGGGTTGGAAGGGACCTTTAAAGGCCATCTAGTCCAACCCCTCCTCAGTGAGCAGGGACATCTTCAACTAGATCAGGTTGCTCAGAGCACCATCCAACCTGACCTTTAATGTTTTCAGGGATGGGGCATCTACCATCTATCTGGGCAACTTGTTCCAGTGTTTCACCACCCTTTTACTTTTCTCCCCCAGTGCCTGCCTTACGGTCCATCCACTTGAGCGCTGTGGGGAGAGAGATTGCCAGTGAAGACTGAGGCAAAATGTTGTTGAGTACCTCAGCCTTCTCATCATCCATTCTTACCCGTTTGCCAGTCTTGCTTATCAGGCAGGCTTTCTTTGACTTTTTTGAGTAATTTGGTCCTGCAGGGGACCCTAGAGAAGAAAATCACCAAGTGCTTCTGCTGCCGCAGTTTGTGTAAGAAAATGTTCATTTAAACCCAAGGACAATTGTGAGTTTTCAGCTTCTTTCCAGGTTCATCACATCAGTTTTTGGGAGTGCAAAATATACAGGAAATGAGTGGAATAATTGGAATACCAAAAAAGTAGTGTCTTTTTAATGAATAGAGAAGTTCATGGAGCATTTGTGCTAATCAGTTTTTATTAAATGAGTTCAAGTGACAGTGGGCAGATGAAAGAGCATCAGAGTATCTGCAACTCGAACACTTTTGCTAGAGGCACTGATAGACCCCAGAATCAGCAATGGCATGAACATAAACCCCTTCATTTGTTCTTCAGTGCCACTCAACTTAGGGGAATGGAAATGAAGTTCACATACCCACCATGCATCAGGCAGGGGAACCTAGTAGATTTTCTTTAAGTATACGGAGCGACATGGCTTCAGGAACTGATCCACCTAGATTAATCAGAACGTTGCAATGCCTGAGCTGAGTCCAGGACCCATGACTACACTCAGGGGGCTTGACTGCTGGGAGTCTCTCACTTTTACAGCTCAGTGCTTAAGAAGCTTTTGACAAGATGTTTTCTAAACTTAAGGTGTCTCATCCTGTTTATGCTTATTCTTCCTTCATCATAGCTGATATATTAATCCAGAAAGGTGTTACTAAACCAGTATCATAATGGTGCTGTGCAGTTCCTGGAGGAGCAGCTTTTTTGCAAATGAAGACATCTGAGTCTAGGTGTCGATGTGAGTGAGGTATCCAACTCAGACAAGATCTCAAGCTCAGTTCAGTGAACTATGGAGCTCCAAGGCAGACCAAGCAGGATGGGACAAGGAAGGCTCCTTGGAGGAGATATCAGCACAAGAAAATGAAATGAACATTAAGCAGTGTGCTGTACTTACAGTGAACATCCTTCCACATGAGAATATCTCTTCTTAACTCAGACTTCTCCTGTCTTGATCAAGAAGACCTCAGCCCCTAATACACATTAACCTGTACATTTAATAAACTTGAATAAGTTAAATTGCAGCTGTATCTGGGGTGGAACATACTAGCTGTTTAATAGGTCACAACTCAGTTGATACAAATGAAAATAATTTCATTTTCATTTGATGTTCACGTCCATTTTCAGGTCGTGCCCGGGGTGTGCTGAGAGTATATGCATTTCTCAAGAATCAGAGACTTTCTGATAATAAGTTATTCAATGGGTTGTTGTTTTTTTTTTCCTTTTCTGCTTCCTTCTTAGTTTCTGTTTAAACTCTGAGAATTTTGCACGCCCAGTTTCTGGAGAAAGCCCTCTAACAAACAATTTTGATGAGTAATTCCTAGGCAAAGCTTGCCAACATCACTTCACTGTTTGGTCAGTTACCAGGACTATTCAGTATGAATATGGCCTTTATTAAGTCCTTGTCATTTGTTAATACTTGGGTGGTCATGCGAATATCTACTTGGACAACTTCCTCTGCGAGTTACGTTTCAGCCTGGGAGAAAAAAACTGTTGAATATATATGTATGCATATATTTATATGTACATAGAAACACAAATTTAAACCTGGACCCTTTAGTCTGTTGCGTACAAGCACGGACATATCAGTTGTGCGTTTATTGCAGGTCCATCCAGGGGAGATGCATAAACTTGGATGTGACCATATCTGTGTGCAAGATCATTCATTATGCCAACCACCAATGCTGGAAGGAACAAACAAGCTGCTTCTCAGAGCCAGAGGAAATATTTCCTTGGCTGGTGGAATTTTTTAACTATTTTGGTCTAATAAAACAATTTTGTTCTAATCAAAAACAACACCTCGTCCTACAAAACTTACCTCACTTGTTTCCCTTGACCACCAGTGTTCCAAAACCACAGAATCATAGAATCACAGAATGGTTTAGGTTGGAAGGGACCTTAAAGATCACCTAGTTCCAACCCCCAGCCATGGGCAGGCACACCTTCCACTGACCAGGTTGCTCAAAGCCCCATCCAGCCTGGACTTGAAGACTTCCAGGGATGGGGGATCCACAACTTCCCTGGGCAACATGTTCCAGTCCCTCACCACCTCGTCACCTCGTGGTGAAAAATTTCTTCCTGATATCTAATCTAAATCTCCCCTCTTTCAGTTTAAAGCCATTACCCCTCATCCTATCACTACATGCCTTTGTAAAAAGTCCCTCTCTGTCTTTCTTGTAGGCCCCCTTTCAGATACTGAAAGGCTGCTATAAGGTCTCCCCGAAGACTTGACTTCTCCAGGCTGAACAACCCCAACTCTCTCAGCCTGTCTCCATAGGAGAGGTGCTCCAGCCCACTGATCACCTTTGTGGCCCTCCTCTGGACCCGCTCCAACAGGTCCATGTCCTTCTTGTGCTGAGGACTCCAAAGGTGGACACAGTACTTCAGGTGGGGTCTCACCAGAGTGGAGTAGAAGGGGAGAATCACCTCCCTGGACCTGCTGGCCACTCTGCTTTTGATGCAGCCCAGGATGCAGTTGGCCTTCTGGGCTGCAAGCACACATTGCTGGCTCATGTTGAGCTTCTCATCAACCAACACCCCCAAGTCCTCTTCCTCAGGGCTGTTTTCAATCCATTCTCCACCCAGCCTACATTTGTGCATGGGATCGCCCTGACCCAGGTGTAGGGCCTTGCACTTGGGCTTGTTAAACTTCATGAGGTTGGCATGGGTCCACTACTCCAGCCTGTCCAGGTCCCTCTGGATGGCATCCCTTCCCTCCAGGCATGTCGACCACACGATACAGCTTGGTGACACTGGCAGACTTGCTGAGGGCACACTCAATCCCACTGTCCATGTCACCAACAAAGATGTTGAACGGCACCAGGCCCCATACCAACCCCTGAAGGACACCACTTGTCACTTGTTTCCACTTAGCCATCAAGCCATTGATGACAATCCTTTGAGTACAGCCAACCAGCCAGTTCCTTACCCACCGAATGGTCCATCAGTAAAATCCATGTCTCTCAAATTTAGAGACAAGGATGTCATGTGAGACAGTGTCAAATGCTTTGCACGGTTGCAGGTAAATGAGCTCTGTTTCTCTCCCCTTATCCACCAACACTGTAACCCTGTCATAGAAGGTCACCAAATTTGTCAGGCATGACTTCCCTTTGGTGAAGCCATGTTGGCTGTGACCAATCATCTCCTTATTTTCCATGTGCCTTAGCAGAATTTCCAGGAGGATCTGCTCCATGATCTTGCCAGGCACAGAGATGAGACTGGCCGGCCTGTAGTTCCTCGGGTCTCCTCTTTTTCCCTTTTTGAAAATGGGGCTTATGTTTCCCTTTTTACAGTCAGTAGGAACTTCACCAGACTGCCACGACTTTTAAAATAAAGTGGAAAACCACCGGATCAGTGGCAGCTCTCCAGAAAGCAGGTGTGACTCAGACTGTTGGAAAACACTTCACTTCCCAAATTCAGACCGGTTGCAATATGAGGTTTTACCCAATATAGAGGTTACTTCTTGTCCTTGGTTCAGATTACCTTCATTTCTGATGATTTTTGGTCAGAGATTTTCCACTAATTTGTGTATACATAAAGCTTAGTGGAAAACCGTTGCCCAAAAGTGATCCAAAATGCACGTTTATAATAACCTGGGTGCTACAAAGGTGGCTGATGGTGGCTTTTATTTGATGGTAAGTAGAGTTTGTGGTTTTCTTTCCTGACCTTGCACACATTGTGGTAATGTGCAGCTACTACACCACCTCATTAGCCCATTGTCGAAATTTCTGAGATAATTTAAGGATGAATATAGTGGGGGGGGAAAAAAAAAAAAAAAAAAAAAAAAAGAAGCTTTGCATGTGAAAGGGAAAATAGAGGGAGGAGGGTAAAATCACCAGGGTGAAGTACAACATGTTCAGCAGACTCCGGTCCCTTGGCTGCCTGCCCGATGACTTTCCTGAGCGGAGCTCTCCTAGCAACCGGTCCCCAGCCATTTGAAATTTTATGTATCGCTATGTCGGCAGTGATGTCACTGTTTCCATAGCTACTATCAGCTGGAGGAACGATGACACTTACACTGCTCGGTAACTGAGAAAAAAATTGGCCCGGCTGAAATATATCAGGCAACTCTTGGAGAGGCGCACGACCGAGCTCACGTTTCGGCACAACGCGTTGCACGCGGCTGTGCTTTTTGTTGATGGAGCCGTTCTTCACAAGCACCGAACCACTTTCATCTGGCCACCGGAGGCAGACACATTGTCCGCACTGCAGCGGCTGCTGCAATATTCATCCTCCCCTAAGTGCTTCATTGTAGAAATTAAATATTGTTATTAATTAAACTCCCCATCCCACAGGCTGCCCAGCCCTGTCTGGTTAGAGCACGCTTGCGAGAAGAGAACAGGCAATCCATTTGTCATGTGGTGACAACTTCTGGCATCAGGAATGAAGTGTTTCAATAAGAGAAGGCTTTGATCCTATTCATAACAGAGTATTTAAATAATTGCTAACTAGGCAGAGACTTCAGGCATTATCCCAGGGAGTGTTTCATTATTGCAAAAGGTTAAACTGAGCCTTTGGTGCAGAAGCCAAAAAAACAGGAGGGCTCAAGAAATTTGGTCAAGGGATTAAGTTTGAAGGCATGGCTCTGCTAATATAAAATAGACCAGAGGCCAGGAGATGGTCTGAACACAACGACGCCTGAGAATGAGCCCGGAACATGGCACAGAGCAAACAAATACAGCACTTGCAATATCGCAGTCTGTAGTTTGGAGTGCAGTAACTCCTGGGCTCAAATCAGAGAGCTTCTGACAGTACTTTGAATTTTGCAAAAGCACAAAATGCTGCATATTCCCCACAGAGAAAATATTGTTCTCCACCACGTTACCAAGTCATGCTCACAATACTGGGGACTTCTTACACATTAAGTGCTTAGAGGATAAATCTCACAGATGTTGATAGCAAAGCTTTGAAGGACAGTGAGCTGCCTTCTCACTCAGCCAAACCACATCTTTCCCACTAGGGTTATTCTTAGCACACTTTCTCACAAAGACCTCAAGAAATAATCCTGGAAAAATAATATTCCTGCAAATAAATAATCCTGAGAAATAACGTTTTGGCTGGTGTTGGACATTGTGTGGTTCTCATGTGAGATTTTGAAGGGATGAAGTGAGTTAGTGACCTTCTCTGTGGTTTGTGTTTGTAACTCTGTGGGATATATTCCTGCCAGGGGAGTGAGCTGTTCAGCACATGCTGTTCACCAGCCCCACAAGGAAAATCCCTTCCCCCAGGTATTGTGTCCTCCCTGATGCAGCATTGGCCCAGCTGTGAGCTTTGCATGTTGTGACCACCACATGCTGCGACCACCTCTGCAGTTCTATCTTCTGGTTCTTCATGCTGCTGAGACCAACAACATTTCCCTGAGATTAAGATACCCATAGATAAAATTTAAGCACCTACATCTAAGTGTCTTGATGTGATCTGGCACCTAAATTCCCCTTGTAGTGAAAGAACCAGTTAATATAGCAGAGAAGCCAGAGTGCTGTTCAGGTCCCCCAGGGTAGTTACCTATCTTTGGTCAGCTAAGTCATCTCTGACATGAGGTGAGATTCAGCTTCCAGATGCAGGCATCCCATGTCATTTCACCCCACTGAGGTGGGATGCTGTCAGGCATTTCAAATGGCACCAGAAACTTCTGCCCTAGTTTTCCACACGCCTGTAGATAACTTCATGCAGATGTTATAACCTCTGACCTGATTTCTACTCCTTTTCTGTGATAGCGGTGGCTGGGTTCAGTTGCCCATGTACAGGCTGGCAGTATCCTTTCAGGTCCTCTCTGGGCTCCAGTTTCTGCTCCAAAACATCACAGGTCTCCTATAAATCCTTGGTCCTCTTCTCCCAGCCCTTGTGGTTTTCCCTGTGATGTTGCCATAGTCCAGAGCTCTCCAAATGACACAACTTACTTATTTTAAGCAACTTCTTTCCACCATTTACTGCACAGTTTCCAAGATTACTTTCTGCCCTGCAGGCTTATCGGTTCAAAGAGACCACAATGTGCTGGAATATGTGCTGGATACCTCATATTCATTTCAGCAGTGGCCTACATCCAGCCAGTCTCCTTTCAGCTTCTCCAAAGCTGACCCACACATAAACTCTGCTGAAAAACGGAAACTCATGCAAATGTTTGCATTTTTTGTGTACATTTATTATACAATGACACATCACAGTATGCATACCCATCACAGTATGCATACCCATAGGCCTGAGTATTCGTTCACAGCTCAGGTTCTCTACACCAAGAGGTATATCTGAACATGAAGGACTGAGTCTGGCCACCTAAACTTGAGTTTCTGTTGCCTAACCTGTTGAGATAACAATCACCCTATGTTCCTGCTTGAACCAACAGCCATCCTCAGAAGGCAGTGCAAAACTTAACTGGTCTGGATCTCCTCCTGGAAGCTCTTCTGGAAATCCAATAGTTGTGCCTGCTGCATGATTAACCACTGATGCTCTCAAACACAGTCACATTTGCCCTGGTTCACCCGGTGCCCTTTCCTCTCCAGACAGATTCTTGGGGCAGCTATGTTGTTTTGGGGAGATCGGTGTGGGAGAACTCAGGTTCAGAACAGACCAAAGATGGGTCTTCCTGCAATGGGTAGTCCAGCTGTGGTACTCCTTGTCACAGGAAGAGGTAGATGCTAAAAATGTACATGAGCATCCAGGAAACACTAGACAAAGTCACGGAAGAGAAATCCCATGAAGGTAGTAAATATAAAGAAGCGACATCCCTCTCAGAGAAGTAGCTGGGGCTTTAGCGAGCACTCAGAGAAATACATGTGTTAATCCTGTTTTAAACCCTTCTCTAGGCGAGCCACTCATGGCCACAGTGGGGAAGAGGATATGGGACTTTGTCTCACTCAGCATGGCTGTTCTTACGCTCTTACTATCACAGCGCCATATTTTCATCGTGTTATTTTTGCCTGCCAGTGAGAATCCCCCACCTGCTGAGCCCTGGGCGAAGGGTCTCAAGTTCTGCCTCACAAACAGTGAGATGTGTAAGGTGGTCCAAATGCATGGCATAATATCTTCTTACCCTTGTCAGAGAGCCTCTGGGCTCTTCCTGACTATTACTTCTTATTACAGCAGATTTTAAAGCAGAAATTACCCTCTTGACTTGCACAGAGAAGACTTTTTTTGCAGAGACTGAAGCCCCCTACCTCTAGGTTGTGCTGGTGCCCAGCAGATCAGCCAAACAGTAGCAGTCTCACCTGGTCTGCAAGGGATCTCAGAAAGGTTTCCAGAATAAAGGCCATGCCTTTGGTCCCTTATTCAATACTCGCCATCTGGGCTTTGCTGCGCTGCCTGAGTAGCCACAGTGTTGTTGTTCCATCTATGTAGCTGACCCAGCAGGATATCCCCAGGTGTCCTACCCTCCAGCCACCTGAGCTGGGCACCCAGCCTCCCTCTGCCATCCTGGAGGCAGATGGACACCTCCCGGGGACAACTCAGAGAAGGAAGATGCAGGTTTCACCTACTGGCATCAAAGGTACTGAAACAACGACGACTGACCAGATGACTCACCTTGAGTCACTTCACCTTTGTAACACCGTCCCTCTCTGAGCAGTGAGCTGGGAAATCAGGACATGAATTCTCACAGTGCCACCCTTGCTTGCTTTATTTGAGATCCCTCGCAGGCCGAGCCAGCATTAGGTGGGTGATCTTCACACGATCAGACAACTGCACACTTGGCAAGGGCACTGCGATTTCACGACCCAGAGAAATCACAAATCCACATATTATTCCCCCAAATGCTGGGACGATGCCTACACTCACCCCTGAGCCTTTCATACAGGCACTGGTGTTTTATTTTCCAGGAGTTAATTAGATTTGCTAGCGACCGTGTGTCTGCTTCCAAGTAATGTTGGATATGCTATTTTCAGGCATAATTCATAGTAACCTACAGCAGCAGCTCAGGGTGGTTTTTTTGGCAAGTGTTTCGCAACAGCGCTGTAAAGTTTTTAATGTGCCATCATTTCATTTCAGTTGTTAACACAGCTGTCTGTTGAAAGATAATGTTGCACATTACAATCTTTCAGGCACCAGCACAAGACCACTTTCTGAGAGAGGCAAGTCCTTGGCAGAATTAGTCGCTGAAACAACACCCTCTGAAAATGTGTGGGAGCGTTTCTCTCAGGCCTGATGCCTGCCTAGAAAAGACTGGGCTTGTTAAAAGTGTGAACGTACACATCTGTACGTGCACAGGTGATTTGCTGAAAGAATCTCTGTAATTGCACACTTCATGCTAATATCTGCACATGGGAACGACTCGCTGCATATTCACTTTGGTCATTTGCAGAGGTCCTTATGAGGAACATATGTAGAACTGTGATTGCTTTTGTGATCTAGCTACGTGACCAGCAAACGCAATCACCGGGTAGTCCAAGGCCCATTCAGGAGGAATTAACCATTGATGGAGAATGTGAATGAAAAAAAACCTAAGTGAGCATACGCACCTTCATGCTTTCGCGCTCAGCCCAGCCTGGCTTAAGGGGAAGAAAGTCTTCCTGTGGCCTGGTTCCCTATAGAGGGTCATCAAATGGTCCTTGCGTCTTCATCTGAAGCCTGATATGGTAGTTTTCTCCTGCCACCAGCCATCTCCTCTGTCCTCATGCATAGCAACAAAAGACAGCTGCGGGCAGCAGAAATAGCTGGAGAAAAGTTATCCTGAAGCTGACCGCAACAGAGAAGCCACAAAAGTTAGCTAGATAGTTACTAACACCCCTGTTATGGTCTGTTTGCAGATGCCCACCCCTCTGGCAATGGCATAGCATGGCCTGCTAGGCTTCATGCCCAGCTCTCCACCACTTCTCAACCCTGCCTTCCTGCTTCTCCATCACTTTTCACCACAGCTGTATTTCACTCACAGTTCTCGGTCTCCTCCATCAGTGCACAGAAGGGCACAATATCTCAGGCATCTTTTTCCCTCTGGGACAGTGCTGCCCCTTGACTCAGCCCAGAGTGAGAAGACACCTCTTGCAAAGTGGGACACTGCTTCTGGGTGAGCTGGTGGCCTGGATCTCCTCACCCCTCCCACCTCCTGGCTCTCCCTGGGTTGCTCTGACTGTCCCACCCTACAGCTCAACCAAACCGTGTGCTGTGAAACAGGATTCCCCCGCAGTGCCGTGGCATCCCGAGGCCTCCCAGGGGGTTTCATCTCAGAGAGGCACAGAAGTGTGCCCGCGGGGCAGCACGGAGCTGGTACCGGCAGCGCTGCAATGAGTGTCTCAGAGCATTCAATCCTCCCCTGAATGAAACGCTGTTCGCTCACGGGCCCTGGCTCCCATTGTCACCCGGTGATGAATGGGGCATCAGCGCGCCGCAATACTCTATTTGTTTTAGAGGTCAGTGTCAGACTGAAGGGTATTCTTCATAAACCAAATCAGGGAGTTTGTGCTTACGTGACCAGATTGGCAAGAACATGCGAAGCCCCCAGTAGCTCCCATTGTCCCGAATGGGAACAGAGCTCTTTTGAAGACCTTACCCATAAATTATCTGCTGCTCCCCACTCCCCCCAGCTCTGCCAGCTCCCCACTCATGCTCTCATTCAAATACCAGTTCACAGGCGATGGGCCTGTGCCATCGTCAAAGGTTCGTTCCCATCTGGGACCACAGTTTGATTCCTGTGGAAATGGCACAGAGTCTAACGCCGACCCCCAGCCCTCACACGAGGATATCATAAGCTGGGCTGTGAAATTCTTTCTTTGTTTCTCTTTTCTTCCCCTCCTGCCTTTAAGCATCATCTAGTCTGATCTGACAGCCCAAAGGGGGATGCACGGTAGAGGGGGCAGGGAGCAGTCGCTGGAAAGTCAGCATCTGACAGGACAGGAGATCATCATCTTGCCTTGCTTTAAAAACAAGGCTGTTTAGATGTTTCTTTTTTGTTTCTTCTCCTGGTGATTTTGAGATTCCCACAAAAGCTACTTCCTGGGAGACCACACGTTAGGTTGGTATTTCCAGCCAGGACACATGGGACTGCCTGAGACTGCAGCCATCCGTAGTTGCTCCTATCTAACCAGTATTTGAAGAACCCAGATGCTGAAACGCTTGTCCTTTCCCTGAGCTTCATCTGCATCTGGCTACTAGGGGATACACAAGCTGGGGACCTCAGAAAGCAGAGGGGAGGATGTTTCAGAAATAGGCCCATCTCTCCTCTCTGTTAGGCCTTCATGTTGACAAACCAGACACACAAAATGGAGGCAGACTAATATTTTTGAGAACGGAGTTGAGGCACAGAGTTTTACAGTTGCTAGCCTTGTATTTCTTTGCTTCATTTTAGGATGCTGCAATGCCAACTCCATTCCCACATGCCCACACTGTCTGGGCAGGAGTACCTACAGATGGAGGAGACTCCAGTAGGCTTAAATCTGATTGCAGTACCTATTTCTTAACATTGACCATACTGGTTACCTCTCATGACCCTGGTGTACAAACAGGCACAAGCCCTCGCAGTCATCCAGGTTAGAGCAGATTAATTTCTCCTGATTGGTCTGCATGTCCTGCCCTTGGAGAGGAAACAATCCTGGATGCCACCAGGACATCCATCGTTCCAGAGGCAGTATCATTACAGCTCCCCCATTTGGCGCAACATGCCAAAGTCACCAGAGCTTTCTGCTCTGTTTGCACGGTAACATTTGCAGTCATGTTTCTTATTAAGAAGTCAGGAATTCATGACCTTTTGCAGTGCAGAGATCTGGAGATTACTTACCAAAATAAAGTAGTCTATAAACTCCACAACTGCTGCATGCGCATCGCTGACAGAGGAGAACAGCAAGACACCTCTCAGTGGAAACAGTCCAGCCTGATAAGATCTGTGGTTGAGAGCACGCGTGCATGTGTGTTGCACAGCAGATAGTGTGGGGACCATGAAAAGCATTTTTTTTCTTTTCTTACTGCATGGCTTTTGCTACTTGCTTCTTACAAGTCTTTCTGTCAAAACAACCTGGCCTGGTGGAAGTGAGAATAGATATTACACCCACTCCAGGGAAAATGTCTGCAAGAGTGGAGCAGGTTGTGGTAGGCAGGGGGGGTAATATACTAATCCTTCTGCTGCTGGTCACCTCTCCAAGGCCTCCAAGGCTAGCAGAAGGTGTGGAGCTGTCAAATCCATTTCACAATCAAGTTTTTTCTCCTCCGCCTGGCTTTCAGACCTTGTCCAGAAGCAGTAAAATGTAAATGAAAGGGAGAAGACAAGTAGGAACTGATCATGTTTTTTTTTTCCAACACAAGAATAAGGGGCCATCAAATGGAAGAAGAAGATGTGTTCAAAACAAGCAGGAGAAAGTTCGTCACCCTGTGCAGAGTTGGGCTGCGGATTGACTTGTCACAGGACACGGAATGTTAGACCTTTTTAGGGGTGCAAGAAGAGATTTGAGAAGTTCATGGGAGATAAATTTATAAATTTCAAAATATCACAGGTTATACTATGATTCTAGAAACGAATCCAGGTCAGAAAGCCTCTGGGCTGCATGTGGGGGTTACTGAGAAAACACTGCAGAGAACTGCCATTCACAATTGCTCCGTTTTCACTTTCTTAGAATTGCATCCGTGGTCACTGCTGGAGACACAGGACTAGACAGACCTGCAATTACTCTTATAGTCTTTTCATAGAATCATTTTAGTTGGAAGAGACCTTTAAGATCATCAAGACCAACCATTAACCTAGCACTGCCAAGTTACCACTAAACCACGTCCCTCAGCACCACATCTACAGGTCTTTTAAATACCTCCAGGGACGGTGACTCCACTGCTTCCCTGGGTAGCCTGTTCCAATGCTTGATAAACCTTTCAGTGAATAACTTTTTCTTAATACCCAATCTAAACCTTCCCCGGCCCAACTTGAGGCCACCTCCTCCCTGTTACTTGGGAGAAGAGACCGACTGTCCTGGTTTGAGGCCTAAACCCTGCCCACCTCACTACAACCTCCTTTCAGGTAGTTGTAGAGAGTAATAAGTTCTCTCCTCAGCCTCTTCTTCTCCAGGCTAAACAACCCCAGTTCCCTCAGCCACTCCTCATAAGACTTGTGCCCCAGACTCTTCACCAGCTTCATTGCTCTCCTTTGGACACACTCCAGCACTTCAAAATCCCTCCTGTAGTGAGGGGCCCAAAACTGAACACAGTAGTCGAAGTGGGGCCTCACCAGTGCCAAGTACAGGGGGACAATCACTTCCCTAGTCCTTCTGGCCACACTGTTCCTGATACAGGCCAGGATGCTGTTGGCCTTCTTAGCCACCTGGCCACACGACTGGCTCATATTCAGCTGGCTGTCCACCAACACTCCCAGGTCCTTTTCCACCAGGCAGCTTTCCAGTCACGACAAAAATTCACAAAAATTCTGTTTTCTCAAAAATTTGTTTTTTTCAACAAAAAGACATGCTAATGTTTGTACGCTGACAGTTAACTTCGGGCCTCTGATAATACATCTCAAATATACATATAGAGATTTTTTTTTCTTTCCAGGGAAGAGTGTATCCCAACCATTGACATCTACCGTTGGAGACATCTAAAGCTGTATGAGTTGAATCCTGCCATTTCTGTCCACTCTCAGTCCTACACTCACTGAACCTTCATGTAGAGTCCTATGATTTAAAGGTTCTCTTGGGTTATGCACTTTGCTGAATAGGGCTCATACAGTAATTTTCCTTTGCTCCTGAGGGATGTGTGCTTGTTCAAAATGAATGGTATGAGGGAGTCTAGCAAACATTAGCTTTCTGCAGCACCTGTACGTGACCCTGCAGTAGCTCCAGGTCAGTCATCCTCAAACTAGTACCAACAACATCGCAGAAGCAGCAGTGTTGAGAGCACCCAGGAAGGAGATAGAAGTCAGGGGCACAAATAACATCAAGGTGTGGGATTAAAAGAATCTTGAAAGCGTCATCTGTGAGTTCAAAAGTGAAGTCACAAAGACAGAAGGCATGAGTAGCTGTTGCCATAAAATGCTTAGACTCCAGAAGCTGTATGGTTCAGTCACAAGCGATGATAGCATCCAAATCCCTGCAGTCAGTGTAACCCATATTAAACTAGGGAAGTAGTTTATGGTACATGAAATTTGTTTAAACTGGGGAATTCTTATTCCCCAGCAGCAATTTATTTAAACTGGGGAATTCTTATTCCCCAGGATTACTTCAAGAAGGCAGGACATGTCCTTGGTTGCATCCATGCTCTTCGTGACTTTAGCAAGAATGCAAGAAAAAATGAAAACCAAATCATTCCAGATAGCATGTGCTGACAACATTAAATAAACAGATGAAAAAAGGATAGAGTACCAGATAATTACACAGGCCAACAGAGAGCACACGGCCAACTGTAGCTCACATGAAGAATTCTGTTCAGTGCATGGTCAGTATACACTGCGCTGACAGATCAGGGACGTTTTTCTGAAAGGGATGTAGGTGATCACAACTTCCCCAAATGATGCAGGGACAGTATAAATTCCCACTGTGGTGCAATAGTCAGAAGCCAAACATTAACTCTAGGTGTGTAAAGAGAGGAAAAAATCCAGGTAGTGTGTACAACAGTGAACATTGTCCTACCTGCACACTAGGAGGGCCGACCTGGGAATCTTCTCTTTACAGATGCTGTTTCGAAATTGGCAAGAGCTCAGGGGAAAACTCCAGTGATGACAAGTCTGGAAAAGACTTAGAAAGCTCAATCCCTTCAATTTATCCAAGACAGTAAAACGTGACTTGAGTCTCAGCTGCTTCTTCTATGGGGAGGCTGCGATTTCTGAAGGCAAATAGTAGAGAAAGGGTTAACAGCAGCCAGATGTTAGACGTGTCAAGCAGCATTCGTCTAAGTGTAGACAACTGCATCTCAGTTTAGTTACTCCAGGCCCTTATATTGCCAATAGACATCCAGCCAACACAGCCGATAGACTGCAGGGTGAGATTACTCTCATCCCAAAAGAGACAGCTAAAATAGGGCAGATGGATCCCACCACAAAGTGCCTTTTTCTCTCTTTTGAATCTGATGAGACTCTCAGGTGATTAGCTCAGCTGTCGACATCTACACTGTAAACACCTAAATTTAGATAAGATGAATCCAGCCAATTCAGGCTAGAAATGAAGTACACATCTTCTGATGGCAAAGGTAATGAACCGTTGCAACAACATATCTATATATACAGTGGATTCTCCATCACCCAGGGACTTTAAATGAAGACTGAACATGTTCTAACAGAAAATGCTGTAGTTCAACCATACATTAAAAAACTGACACAAAGGACCAGAGGCCTCTTCTCTGTGTTGTGTGAGGGTCTGGTAATAACCATCTTTTCCAGTCTTAAAAAGATGTCATGAAGGACTACTAAATATTTCATCAGTTCAAGATCTACAGCTCATCATGCTTGGTATTCAAATACACCTTGAACAAGGCCACTTGAAAAATCAGTATTTTCAGCCTCTCACACACTCTTTTTCCTTTTCTAAGTAAGAAAGCATGGCAAGCAAGAGAGAGGACTACTTTGCATAACTATGGTATGAGCCTTTGCTATAGTCGAAATTATTTGTGTCTCATTGTTGAAGGTGCAGCAAACAGGGAAGTGGTGGTCTTGGAAAAGCCCCCATGAAAATAGCATTTGGTTTTGCTAACTTTTTCCTGTTGTGCTTTGTTTTCAAAAGTTGTCTCATTTGAAAGAGGGAAGCTGTTTGGCCACAAAATGCAACTGTCACCTATCGCAGCCTGAAGATTTAGAGCTGAAAATGTCAGTGGGAAGAGGGGGAGGGGAAAGGAGACTACAGCCTTTTCTCTCTTGAAAAACAGTCTGTTTAAATTCTCCTCCAAAACCACAGGGGAAGGTTGTGGCCATGTAGTCTGAAACCATCATCATTCCGCTGTCCAGCATTGTGCAGAAATGGTCCTTACACAGACAAAGTATTTTTCTCATTTCTGGAGTGGTCCTGTTGTGGCCATTACATACACACTGCACCTGGATGGGGATTATCTGATAACTCCTTTTATTTGGAAAGTGTCAATTAATTGCAACTCAGACTTTCAAGGAAGCATCTGAACAAACATGTCCTCTCTGCCAGCATGGTTTGTCCTACAGGTGGCCCTTCAGGATCTCCTGTTGCAACTGCTCCACTTTGCTGGTGGCTCAATGCCCACTGGAGACAGGACTGGGATCACCACATACTGTGTGAGGAGAAGAGAGGAACTGATACACCCTCCAACTTTCACAACAAAACTGTCCTTTCCTCTCAAGTTTATTTGTATTTTTCTGAGGTCAAAAAAACAACATATTCAGATAAAGCGAACTTAAAAGACCCTTTACTGTAGCATCAACTGCTGGGTTACAGATAATATAATAACATGTAAGAAATGCATTTGGCTCACCACGTTTTTTGTTGCAAACATAACGACAACATGATGGTAAGGAGGGACCACAGTGGGATCCAAAGCAGTAATACTGCAGCAAACAGTCCTGGATACAGTTATCTTTTGAGTCACCCTTCCTGTCAATATTTATAGAGAAATAAAAAGCTCTGGCTGGAAATAAAGAAGGTTATTTTACTGGAATGATGGGCACATTTTGGCTGCTAAAATCATCCACAAAGCATTTAAAAATGATCACATGCTGTGAATCTACCATTGGACACAGAGACTTTGAAACAAGTCCTCAACAACCTGAAACATGGGAAGATGGATGGAAGGGGTTTTTCAACATTAGTGGGAAAAGGTAAATAGAGAGAAACAGACGATCCTGCACCGCCTTTGCTCTCAGTTTTTTGGTCCATCTCTGCTTGGTTTCCAAAGTATGCCTTTCCATGGGCCAAGGACGGAGGTTTCAGAGAAGGCTAATGGATCATGGCCTGCAAACTAGCTAAAAACTTGAATATATCACTTTCCCTCGTGCCAAGGGGTTCAAGCAGCACTGAAAAGGAAGAGCTAGCAATTAAGACACCTGGCTGTGAACTTGCATCTTTTCTGCACTGATTGCATGCTTTGGTTGGCAGGTTCTTCTAAGGAGGTTTCTCAAAGTCTTCTTTCAGGATACTTTCACTTTGTCTGACTACATGGACAATTTGTATTAAGGAGCTATAGCCAGAAACAAGGATATAAGAAAATGAAAGATGAATATTCTGCCACATCATATGAGAGACACAAAAGAAATGAACCAGAATATGAATATCTCCTCCAAAGATACTAAATGGAGGACATACCTCTCTTAGCAATCAAGCAGGAGGGGAAGAAAACATAGGGTTCTTTCTATTCCTGGTGTCATCTGCACTAGTAAATTAAGCAGTGCCAGGAAATGTTCCCTGTTACCGGAACTTGATGAGATGTACTTTTAGATCATTAGCACAGCCCCTAGTTGGTTTATGCTCATGCCAACAAGCACTGTCCCAAACAATTCCTGGAAAGACCCATTCCCAACGTGCAGCTTGCAACTCCGTTTGCTTCAAATGCTGTTTGAGTTCAATAAAATGAAAATGGGATGTTCCATGCTAGTAGACTTTACTAGGCACATTTGTTTTAATAGTATAGACAAAACTTCTAAGATCTTTTGGGTTCTTGCTCAAATCCATCCTCTTGTGTGAGGAGTGACAGTGAAGGAAGCTCAAGATCCAGGTAATTCTGGAATCTCAAGCACCAAGGGAATCCCATCCAGATGTGCATGGGTTATACCCTCAGCTTCACCTTAGGGTCAGGAAGAAATATAGCAGGACAGAGCATCTGCCCCCAAGCACTGACAAGGGACACTGGGGAGTAGCTCAACTTCTAGATTAAGACAGTCACATTTGGGTGCCCACACGTATGTGTCCACCTGGAATAAGATTCCCAGTGTAGTCAATGCAGACCTAGTCAATTGTGTCAATGAAACCTGGAAGCTGTTCAGCTCATCAAACGTGGACACCTATGGGCTCAATGAAATTGCCATCATGTAGATGTCCAGGGGCACAGACACCCTGTTGACTCCAGAGGTGCATGGGGAAGCTGCTCAGCATTGGCTCACAAACAGACCCATGCACTGGAAGGCTCTTAGTACTCATCTGCTTGGGAAGTTGCATGTCTAAAAGTGCAGGCATGAATTTAAACTCTTCCAGTTAGCAGCATGATGCCACTTGTGCATGAACATCCTCATTTTTAAAAAAGAAAAATAAAAAAAAAGGTAATTTGGTAGTTTGTTTGTTCCTGAGTACATCTATACTGGTATAACCAGTATTGCGTAAGTGAATGCTACTGGCAAAACAAGAGCATTTTAATTACACGAGCATATCAGGAAACAAACAAACAAACAAACAAACAAAACCCAAACAAAAAAAACCCACACCACGTTCATCAGCTTTGGAAGCAAGAGACAGCAGCCACTTTCTGCTCTCATAACCAGAGAAGGAATGCATCGCGGCAGTCCACCTGGATTTGCATTTCTGTGTAATGGCATCTAATTTGACTCCTCTCCTCTCCTCTCCCAGTGACTGGGTTAAAGCCTATCCTGTTCCTACACAGTGAGAGGGTTTTAGCTTCATCTAGCAATTCTTCATGCCACCCAAAAGCTTCCCAATACTACAGTGGGCTTTGATATGGTTTTTGTATAAGGAACAGCAGAGCAGCAGCAGCAGCATGGCACCTGCAGGCAACCACTGTCTTATCCTTCCAGCTCATTTTTCAGCCGTAGTATGTTTCTTGGCAAAATCAATTCAGCAAATGTCCAGATTTATAGAGTTCAACCACATGGCAACCTTTTTCAGGGCCACACGAACAGCTATTATTTAAAGCCTTTTACTGTGTTCGTAGAGAGGAACAAAGTGCACTTTCCCATTAAAGATTTAAAGCCTTTTTGTGGCAAAGCACATGTCACCCTGAAGGACACCTTGGGTCTTGCATATAGATGCATCTTGTGCAACTTTCACTGCAGGATCAACGGGCTAATGCTTGAGAACACTTCTGATCCTACCATTAGGTTGCAGGATAAGATCTTTCTCAGGGGATTATGAAGTGCCTCCCACATTGACATCTAAAGGCATTTTATTCTGCACAGTGCAGGGCTAAGCAAAGACACCAGAAATGTCTTGGGACAAGAAACAATTCACCCATGTTAATACAGCGCTCTTCCCAAGGACCTCGAGCTCAGAAGCAAGGTAGATCAGACAGAGCCAGATATTTTTGTGCACATATGTTTGGGATGCATTAAAATGTTGTCACTTCTTCAACAGCTTGTTACACCTTCTGCTGAAGGGCACTTCTCCCCACACCTGAGATCTGGACTGCACCATGCGTGCATCTTTAACAACATCTTCTGGGTTTACTCTGGCTGGGTGTCCTTTACCTGGGTCAGCTCCAGGCAAATGGGAAGAGAAGCAACTGGGCTCACCTTGTCTGGGAAGGGAGGTCAGCAGCATGAACTCCTCCTTTTTGTTTTTCTGGGACTGTAACCAGAGCTTGAGCCTTGTGGGGTAACTTAACTGAAAACTTGTCCTCAGGGAGACTTCCAGATCACCTGGGCTTGAAGAGACAGTCTGGAGTTTGGGGGAGGATCCACGGCTATGCCTGGCAGAGGCAGTATCCCCCTTAGGAGCAGGGCTCACTTAACCTGGGAAAGAAGAAGGGACTGGAAAGGGATTTGGGTGAGAACAAGTACTGCTCATCCCTGCCTGATTTTGCTGCCTCGGCTGTCTGTGCAGAAGCATCTCAGTGGCTCTCTTCATTTCAGGGGAAGTTGATGGTAAAGGGAAGGTCTTCCCCACAGTTTGCTTCCTCCCAAGACATAGTTAGAAGTAACCCCCACACACACTCCACTCTTTATCTTTCCACCTCCCACTTCATATCATATCCTATGACAAGGGGATGGGAGGGGGTGTGTGTTTTTGTTGGCCGTTTTCCTTGGAGGAAGTTCAGTCTCCCTTTAGCTGCATCCCCTGGGCTTTACTGCACAAAGTGCTAATGGCACAATTTCCACGAGAAGCTTAGTTCCAGCTCTGCATGTTAAAGCCCAGCGGGGCAGCAGGAACATCGCAGGCAGCGGGACAGCACCAGGACTGAGCCCACCCTACGCTGCAGTGGGAGGGTGGAGGGGACCGCTCTGCTCTGCTATAAACAGACTCCCTGCCACGAAAATAGGCCGCCACCAAGGGATGCCAGTAGGAGAGCTTTAGTGATTTAAATGATGTACACGGCAGAGAACAGCTTGATTAATTCATATGAATTGTAACTACTTAGGGCTCCATTCATCTGGAATGATCTGTAGTCCTATCTGCCGCAGAAGTTACAAAAGGTCCCCGGCTTCGGTTACAGGTGATGTATTAGTCACCCCCTCCCGAAGACAGCCCAGGCACAGGGAGCTGCTTTGTTGCTACAGGCGTCTATGTCGGAGCGACTGAGAGCAAGACAAGGACAAGGGATCTGCTCCTCAGCAGGCAGGGGGACAGGATGGGGAACCCCACCAGGCATCTCCCCAGGGAAGGGAGTGCAGGCTGGGGATGGCCAGCCCCAGGGTGTGAAGCAACTGACTCCTTCCAGGACGAAAGGTTGTTGGGAAACGCTGCTGCCTTTATCTGACAAATCAGGCAGTGGCACGTACATAATGTGTGAGGACATCTGGCTGAGGCTGAACGCTGGGGCCAGCCGCTGCTTTGTCACCGTGGCTCATGGGGTCATTGGGTTTGGGCTCATTGCTTCTGCACATGATTGAAGAGTTTGGCCACAGACTTCAAGTTAGACACACGGACACAGGACGAGGCTGTTTGGTGGCAACTGCTCTGGGTGAAGGAGCCAGGATCACCCGTAGACCCTCACCTCAATCCAGAAACTGCTTGGCCATTTGGTTAACCGGAGGAGATGGGGCCTTCATCCTCTTTAAACCAACCTTCACTCCTTCCCAGCAGCAAAAGAAACAGCGGGCACATCCCGATCAGCTGCTGAACCCAGCATGTGTCTTGTGTCACCTGCGGCATGAGGAAGAAGTGACTTTCGTGCTGGCAGCATTGGTGGGGACAAAGCCAAGCCTTGGAGAGGCTGGCGCCGTGGTGAATCACAGAGGGGGTAGTCGTGTTCCCTGCCATGCTGTCCGGCACGGCTCAAGGCTCGTGCAGACAGGACTCAGCTGTCCCAGGCCTGCTGCCAGATTTGTACCTCCCAGCACCCAGCAGCTGCTGGTCACAACCCGTCCCCACCGAGAGCAATAGTGGCAAACAGGACGCTGCATCACAGTGCCACCATGTGGGCTCTGCTGGCTCCCAGAGTAAGGAGAGAGGGACATGGGGTGCTCTGAACTGGATCTATGTCCCTCCGGCTGGTGGCTGATAGTCCAAGGAAATAAAAATACCAAACTGGAAGCAGACATTCTGGCTTCCCTGAGGATGCAGTGCCTGTTGACTGGCACCACTTTTCTTCTGCAAGTCATGCGTACTAAGGTCAAACTTTTGCTTTCCTGGCAGGCTCCTTTCCAGGGCCGTTGAGGCAGGACCTTCATCAAACTCTCCCCACAGGCTGCCACCCTCTGCACCCAATGGGCTCAGCCTTTACAGGTCAAGGTCCCTTCGCCATCTTCCATCAGCTGTAGGTCAGCATGGAGCCATACCCAAAGGAAGCAAGAGCCCCCTTCATCCCCTTTTGGTGCAAAGTCAGGGGCTTGGCCCAAGCCAGCTTCATTTGAATGAGTCTGGATGACTTTGCACTGGAGTAGATGAGGAGCACTTACACAGCCTACAAACGTTGCTGGGGTGAGAGACCACAGAGAGACGGTTTTAGAAGGCTGGCAGGCCCTGGCATGTAAATGCTCCCTAGACATTTAAACCACCAGTGTTGTACTTGAGCTAGATCTTTACCTGGATCACAGCATCCAAATGGTTAGTTGTGTCTCACTCATAAGCGGACATAGCCAGGAGCAGAAGACACTTTCTGAAGATGCATGAAGGTTTCCCAGGTCATGCTAATGGAGTTAAGTTCCTCTAAAGATGCCCCCCTGAGCTAGCTCCTCCAGGAGCTACCAGCAGGACAATGCTCCTCATAAACCATCTGCCTTCATGCCATATCTTCCCCCGATTACACGGTACCACACTGCTGCATCAGACCTCTGCCCATGCCCACAGTGGTCAGTTAAACATAAGCTTGGCTGCCTCCATGCTACGCTGCAGTTAGTCTGGTGGAGACCAGCCTCTCAGTTTTAGATGTCTATGTGTCAGCTCCTACCACCGAGCCAGTCACTCTCAGTTCACTTTGTAGTCAATGGAGAAAGCACTCACACTTGAGAAGACATGACTCATCCACTGTATTTCAGATGTCTGTGTTAGGATGAATGAGCCGTGCTCTGCCTGCGTCGGAGGATGCACTCCTCTGGAATCAGTGTAACGAGACATTTAACAATGTCATCGAGCCCCTCCTAGCCCAGCTCTCCTGTCACCACAACAGCTGCATAAAAACCATGCATGTACTCAGGCAAAAAAAACCCCAACTTTCCCTGCTGTATTTTAATGCCAGCCAAGTAAAACCATGCGGTAATACCTTCAAGCTGTTGTGCTTGCTACCTAAGGAATACGCATGAGATACTGGAAGCTGTTTTCCTCCCAAACCTTCCAACCCCATGCACACATGTGGCCAAATCCTGCTGCAAAGCTCAATACCTCTGGATGTGCCTGAAATACCCTTCCAAGTTGACATCCATGTTCAAAGCCACCATGAGACCTGGGTCTGAAACAGCCATGGATGTAATTGATCAGAACCAAGCAAAAGAACTAAAGTTTTTTAGGTCTTTTTTTGGTGACAAAGAATTGCTCTCCACTGACCATTGCTTTCCTGATTGATGGCCTTTCTCTTCTTACACTCCAAAATACACAGCTACTTCCCTCACTGTCAGGACAGACTGCAGAGTGTCCTGGTTTGCAGTTTATCAAAGACCTGTGATACTTGTTTGGGACCATCACAGTGTCAAATTAACTGACCTGCTGCTTGTGACAGCTTGAGAAAGCCCAGGTGGTGGTGGCCTTGGTGGAGGGAAATGAGAGAAGATGTTCTGGTCCTGGGCAGGAGGGTTTGCTTTCAGATCTTGCCACCCTGCACATCCTTGCTGCAGCAGCTCTCTCCCAAGCCTGTCACCACTAGGTTTTTGCTGGAGGGATTCTCTGGAGACTGGAGCAACTCTCGCCATCCCACAGCACTGAATCACCAGCAGGATTCCCAGCCAGGGCCATCCAGGGGGCAGGAGGCTTTCCTCCCCCAGGGCTGCCAAACATGCGTCAGCTTTTTGGACACTCTCAGGCCTGGAGTTTTCCTGGGAATTTCCCAAGGAGCCTGGCCAGGCTGGGTGACCCAGCTCCTCCAGATGATACTGACAGCAGGGGAGGCTCTGCAGCTCCATCTGTGCAGCAGTGAACATCAGGGTGCTCCCTAACCAAGTACCACTTGCCCTCATTGTCACAGGCACCCGGAGTGCATCAGTGCAAGGAAGCTTTTACCTCCAACCCATTTCCACCCTCCTGCAAGAATTAAACAAAAGTCTTGTGCTCCATGGCTGTCACAGCTTGTGTCTGAGCTACATCTCTGAGAGATGCCACCTGGATATACTCCAGGGCACGGCTCCAGCCTTATGGTGTCTCTGGCTAGCTGGCACAAGGAAGATGCTCTGGCCCTTCAGTGTTGCAAAGACCTACCTGATACTGACACTCTGATCTCATGGACAAGTTGGTGAGTAACCAGGGGCCCTGTGGAGGAACAGGGAAGTGGAATTGGAGCTATGTCAGCAATTGCCTTGCTTTTTCACTGCAAACCAGGCCATTGGGTAACCTGAATGAACACTTCTTGGAGGTTTGGATCTAGATGATCTGAGATGGGGGAGGAGGTGGATGGAAAGAGGAGAGAAAAAAGCATAAATTGAGGATTCCTGAGCTGGTAAATTGAGGACTTATGCTAATAATGACTGGATCTGGAGTGTCCAGACCCACACCACAGGTGGCCCTGTGAAACTCAGGGCTGAGGGGTTTCTCTCCTGGCTGTCTGTCCAGCACACCTGGGGCTACCAGCACCAAGTATAGCACTCAGAATAGCTCCCCTGTGCCCGTTTTCTCATATTTTGGCATTCACCAGAAAATTTCCCACCAGGGAACATAGTAGAGCTTTTTAAGGGATGAAAAAGTATATTGTGGTTCCAACAGTCATGACTTAAGACCTCAACTCTTCCCCTGCGGGGCCTGTGGTGAGCTGCCCTCATCTGCCTTGCTGTCTACAAAGCTTTGTCGTATAAAGTGAGCTCTCAGGAGCAAAGAGGTGGCCTTGATGTTCTTGTGGCCAAGCTAAATGCAGCAGCTGCCAAAGCCCTTGGCATGCACAGCTGGACCCACTGCAGGTGAGCCTGCTCTCCAGCAAGCCCAGCGGGCTCTTCTGGAAAACAAACAACCAAAGTGAGGGATGTGGCAGAAAACCCAGCACAGAAGCAAACTCCACCAGTCCTTCAGGAATGAGACAGGATGTTCATTTGAGGGTGCAGTTCTTACTGCATTGATGAGCTCCTCTAACAAGGCACTGCCTCAGCACACCAAATCACAGCAGAGAGATAAAAGGAATAGCAACCTACAGATTGAGTTCTTTTTTCCAGTAACTGCCCCCATAGAGCATCATGCACAGACAAGAGCACTGTGGCTTTGTTTCTCCTTGTTCTTTCTGCTCCGGTGTTACTTGTGTCCCCCCCTTACCTTGCTCACAGCATGGGGCATCAGGCACCTCTCCCTTGCTGGAAGAGGGGCACAACTGGAACATGAGGTCCCACAACACTTTCCCCAAACCTCTTAGCAACAGCTCTCACAATTTATCACTTAAGCCTGCCCATTTCTACAGTCCTTGCTAATTAGCCCTTAATAATACTCACTGTCAGTTCCCATCCTCACTCCAAAACTACATCTCCCTGCTTGTCCTGCCCATTTCCATACCTTGTGTCCATCTTGTCTGCTCAAGCCAGGAGTTTTGCAAGGACTACTGACAGCTGTACCTGTGTGGCACTCACCAGCGTACGGCTCAGGTCCTTCTTCTGCAAAAATATCGCTGAATAATTATTTCCAAGCTGTTGTCTTGTTATCTTGTTTACAGCAGACAAATAAACTTAACAGCAAAGCATAAATAGGCTTTAAAGTATTTACAAGCTTCTCCAGGCATCCATTGTTCTGGCTCTTGTGTGTCATCTCCTCCAGCTCAGGGCACGACTGTAGGGAGGCTTTTCACCAGACCAGGTGACACTTCCCTAAAGAATAGAGCAGTCGCACTGGATTAGGGCTGTGCAAGAAAATACTTCTGCAATAACACTTTTCAAATCCCCCCTCCCCGGAATCTCCTGAGAGAATCTTCCATGTTTTGTGGAGACTTGCAATCCAGGACTGAGGAGACATCGCACATGGTTGGTCCCACTGGCCCCGCTCCCACCCAGGACTCATGGCCTCCTTCCCTCCCTCTCAGCACTCTGATCAAGAGACAAGACTCCTGAAACAGTATTTTATTAGTAGAAAGGAGACACGCTTCCAGAAAACTTCCAAAAAGCTTAAGGATTTAAGATGCTAGAGAAACCATAATTCATAGGCAACAAATGCTGGCAGATTGTGTGCCAAAAGTCTCATCTAACAAGAGAGTGATGGAGCGACTGCTCCCATTCCTCATCGCCAGCACGCAAGGGCTGTTGTGCAATCTAATTGAGAATGTAAGTGCAGAGCAGTCTGGTCCTCTGCCCTTATTATCTGAGAGCCTGTACAATGTTCTCAAGATCAGGTTTATTAAATTTAATAGATCGCAAGTGCTCCCAAAATCTATAAATGATAAATCACCGAGGGGGAGAAGGGATCTTTTAAATGCATTATTATTCACTGGAACTGTAAGCTACAAAACACAAATTGCAAGTAGGTTATTTAATCTCATTCAACCACTTGGTAGAAGAAGGAGACATCAACAAAAGACTCGTGCCCACAGACTTGCCCATTTTTCCCAACTGTATCAGATAGTGTGAGAAAAACATATATCACTTCTCTTTCCCCCCCTTGTGTGTTTTGTCAGGAACAGCACAAACCAGCACTGAGCTTCCCTTATCTGCATCCCAGCATCCTTGTGTGGTACTCTCAGAGCTAAATCCTCCATGAGATGGTCCTTTGCACTCCCTGTGGATGCTGCGAACCTGAGAGTCTCCCAGGAGGTCAGCAGCCCTCGTTAAAAGCTCAGGCTCACACAAAGTGCTAACTTTTGCCAAGGTTAGGATTGACACCGTGAATAGCAGTGGTCAGGGCTGAGCAGGTAGAAAATGCTGAGCTGCCCACAGCCTGGCGTCTAGACCAGCACATGATATATTCAACCCCAGTGCAACCAGCGGTTTTACTTTCCTCTAGTGGTTGCATCATAAATGAGGTTGTTACAGGCTGTGAGCTTTGCTTTAGCTTTTGCTTCCTTCAAGGACAAATGAGGAGTGTTTCGGGTTACCTGGTGGAAGAGTTAACATAGGCTGCTCAGTAGAGTTGGCTCGAAAGAATCCTTTTCCCTGCTTCATACAGGAAAATCAGTATTTGTTCTACTTTAAATTTTCCATTATTTTTGGAAAATAAAAGAATGTTCACAACTCAGCATTGTGGGAATACAAAATGTTCACAGAAGAGTGATAGAAAATAGTTAGGCTGCGTTGAATGTGTTATCACTTGGACTTTGATCACTCTTCTCCACATCTCTGCCAGCACAAGGGACCTGAGTACCTTCTGATCAGCTTCAGGGGGGGGCTCACATCTCAGGCAAAAGTGCTTTTCGCTTTGCCTGACACAGATGCAAAGGAGCTTGTGCAGCTGGAACCAGGGGTGGGTGAACAAACGGAAAGAGCAGGAACACCTCGATTTGGAAGAAGACAGCTGTCCCCAGCCTCTCAATGGGATACTTTTCACTGGCACGTGCAGTCCTGGCTTTTATTCACTGAGAATCAAGAGCTTAATGTGTCCTTGAGAGTCTCTCCTGAGTTATAACACTGCAGATTACTGTCCAAAGCAGGAGATGGCTGTAAGAATAAATTCAAGGGGTGGGGAAAGGAAGAAAAGGGGAAAATTGCCTTATTCAGAGACTTTTGAAAGAAGTAGATGCTAAAATACGAAGCGCTGTAAGGGAGCTGACAGTGTCACCTTGGCAGAGCAGGCTGGGCTTTGCCTTTGGGAAGTCAAGCACCAGCTGCGGTGACTCTTCTCACTGTTCACAGCACCAGGAACCATGTGGGGCTGTTGCCTACAGCCCTGGTGCCACAGCGCTGGGCACAGCATGGATGCAAAACAAATGGAAAGATCGTTTCTCTGCAAAGACCTCCCAGTCTAAATGCCTGGAGACACAACAAGGAAGAAATTCCTTGGCTGAGCTGTAATCCTGTGTATAGGATCTGGCCACACAAATACACTCCATGCGGCAATCCTGTTTATGAAAATGATGGATGTCACATCCTCTTCTTTGCAACATACCAGAAACAAAGCTCAGGCTTTTTTCCTTGCTGGGAAATCTGTGCCTGCTGCCCCTGCAAGGTCTGTACCTGAGCAGATGGGTTCCCACTATCTCTCACTGTCAGTTAGATGAGAAGGAGTAATGTTATGGCTGAAGAGCGTTTGCAAGAGGATTTTTCAGCCTGTCCCCAAAGACCTCTGCCATGTCTTTGTGGCTTTTTCAGGGTGGGACATCATTGTTTCTTACAGAAGGGCGTTTCACATCTCTAAGTTCACATATGTACTATATAGTTGCTCGGTGCGCACTGACTTCAGTTCCCAAGCCCACAAGTGCATTGAACCCACGGCGCTGGCAGAGAGGAGCAGAGGACTCTGCAAAGCCCTGCCATGGTGGGAAGCAGTCTCCACTTTACCAAAGCAAGCACAGAACAGCTTCTCAGGCATCCAGACACTGCTGTGCATTTTGAGGACCCGGGGATCCCACTGCTAGCCCCTGCTCTGACACCACAGCACCAACAGCTTCCACAGAAGGAGAAAAAACCTCTCGGGCTTTCACCCTTACACTTTCAGTTCCTTTATAATTCTGTGGAAAGGGGATTTCCAAGTTTCTCATGTGTTATCACATATTGTGTCCAGCATGCAGCACTACCTCTTTTTGGCCTGTGTTGGAACCGGTGGCTCTTTTTCTTGTGTTTCTTCCAAATTTGCATTCTAATATCCCTTCGCTGAAGAGAGCTAAGGCTATTAGTCAGGCTTGGATACGTATATCCAGCAATCCCCTCTTTAATAAGCATCCTTACCCTGGTGCAGCTGCTTGGACCGTCACCAGTAATATGTCCCTGTCTATTTGGATCACAAGGGAACATGATCTTTCATGTTGTAGGAGATTTACATATGGCATTTTCGCTGGAGCAACATAATGAAACCCCACCCAAACCCTCAAAGCTTCCAGGAAGTTCAGATACAAATTTTGCAACTTGGGACCTATTTTTATTTGGCTTTGTTTTTAAACCCCTTTTTCTTTTCCCTTTGACGATTTTCCCTGCTGTTGTGGACAAATGAAAAGCAACCAGAGTCAGTACCTTGCAGCCCGGGATTGCTCACCAGCGCCCTGGTCCAGCTGTGCAACCCATCCACACCTTGGTCATGTGCTGGGACGAGACAGGCGGTGGCGTGTCCCCTTCCCCAGGCCACAATGGTGAGGTGTAATGTGCTCTCCCATCTGGATGATCAGGGGACCACAACTGCTCTTATCTTGCACTCTAGACACCACCACTGTGGAGGAAGCCACTACTGCATAGGACACCACCCTGCACAGGAAAGCTGGAGGTAGATTATGGCATTTGGAGGAGAAAAGCGCCCTTCACCCAGCAGGCAAGCATCAGTCTGAGCTCATTTTCAAAATATACAAGACACATTGCAAACGCTCTGTCCCAAACTATGACAACTTCATCTTCAGAGCTCTCCAAAGAGGAAGAGCCTCGGTGTGCTGATGGTGTGACGGTGTACTTCACAAGGGTCAGGCCAAGATTGGGCCATGTGTGCCAAAGCCCATCCTACATGCAGTTATCCCTGACTCAACATCACCTGGGGCTTTGAAAGAGCCTTCAGGCTCAGACGCAAGTGTGTGGACAATGAGCAGTAGACCTGGGCCTGCCTCGACTTGCTTCCTCTCCCTCTTTGCACCCCCTGGCACAGGAACAGCCATCATCAGGAGAGCAGCTAATTTGCCACAGATGAAAGCAAACTGAGAAGTATTCTCTCCCAGCTCCTCCTCTCCCTGGGGAACTTCAAAGACTAAGACTGTCCACAGGAGTGGTAAGAAAGGGAGCTGGTCCCTCACTGCCTGGAAGAGAGTAAACCCAGGGGAAAGAGAGGTGGGGAGTCCAGGTGTCCGACCCTTGGCTGGGCTTGGCCATTTCCCCATAGCCCTGAGGCCAATAAGACTGCATGACCCATGGAGCTGGTGTCCACAAGCGTCTATTCTCAAGTGACAAGGATGGTAAAAATGATTCACAGTGATTTGTCAACAGTCTGTGAAATCTCAAACAAGCCCAAACCTTGGAAGCCTGATAGCTTCACACAATTTCCCACCATTCACAGAAGGACTAGGAATAGCTTAATAACCACGCTGAACTGATCTAGAGGTCTGCCTGAGCTGTATGTCTGCACAGCTGTAGAGCAAGTCTCATAAAGTGTCATAAATGCAACCAAAATGTAGAACCATCTATCTAAATACATGCATACACACCCACAAAAGTGTTTTTTTTCCTTAACATTGTATCTGCAGATCATCAGCATTTGGCTTACAACATGATTCGTATTACCAGAATCTCACTTTTAAAGTAATTTGTCTGACCGTCAGGTTTATGTGGAAAATAAAAATGCAACTTTGGGAAATGAGAGGGAGGAGGCAAAGTGTTTTTCATGTGATCTCAGTGGTTGATTTTTTCCCAGCCTTGGAAATGGGTACTGCTAGGAAGAAATTTTAAAGAGCACATGAAAATGTTAATGAAGGTTGGAATGATGTCTAGTATCCAACCCAATAATTCTCCTCCCAGTAATTTCTTTAAGCCTCATACTTGGAGTTCAGTAGGTCATAAATTTTGCCTGCTCTGAAGTTAACCGGATCCACAAGATGTAAATGTATTACTCATCCACTGGTTAATTTGTATGCTCATTGCTTTCCAACCTCTCCACAAATTGATTTTTAGATTCGTTATTTAGCCAGGAAGATATTTCCTGGCTTGTCCCTCAGAAGGTCACAGAACAACGTGACGCCGCTGACTGCCACAGGGAAGCAGAAAGTCAAGCAGAGGGCTGGAGAACAAGTTTCCCCATCTCAAACTCAGTCAAAAGTCAGTCAAGGTGCAAGTTGTACTTGGCAGATGCCTGTTCAGAGCTATGCTCTGGGCAGGCAAGCAGAATGATGGGGTGGTGGGCCAGGGAGAAGGGAAGTAGGGCAGAAAAACAGCTGAGCAGCATGGGCCTGGGCCAGGATGGTGTAAGGTCACATTTTCAGGTGGTGTCTTTCTTCTCACTTTCATCTCTCCTTACTCTGTCTGGATTTATCCTGAACCCCACAGGCTGGTAGACCTCTGTCATCTTAGTGGGGCTTTACTGGATTTTAGCCCATTTGGAGGATGATGTCCAGGGCTGTCAATGTCCTTGCCAGCATCCTGCTATCTCCGCAAGTTGTCCAAGGTCAATGACTACTTCCCACCTGAGACAAGTGGTGAAAAGTCCAGAAGGAATTAAGCCATCTTGATCTGAGCTCTCTGACTGTTTGACTCCGCATGATGTCTAGGTGGTGCGCAGCTCTCCATGCACAGTAGGAAGCTGGGTTGGGTTTCTGCTTGGCATCTGTGTGTGTGTTAGTGTGATGTCTGCATGTCAGTGGTTACCTCAGCTAGACCTGGGACCACAGCGTGCCTTACTCAGTGAGCCCTGAGGCCAGTCTAGGGTCGCCAGCTTATCGTGCCTTTTCATGAAAAGCTGTCAGTGCCTGGAAATGTGCAAGTCCACCAACTTGGAAGCAAGGCTGGAATATGGCTCCGTTCCAGGTCTAACATCCCTGCATCTTAATAGCGTTTCAGGAAAATTAACCCTCGCCTGCAAGCGGGGGTTCTTAAGAAAAAAGCACAACAACAGGGCCCAGAGCATTATCAGACTCAATTAACTGAGTCATCAGCAGAGTTACACCTCTGATTTGCATCAGACACAAAGCTGCGTGACAGACCTCTGGACAGCTCTCCTGTCTGCCCCTGCATGCCATGCACATCATATGCTCCTATTACAGAAGTTCCTCATGTCCGTTAAGGGGCAAGTTTCTCTTTCCCACAGGTGCTCATTATATTCTCTCTCTCTTCTTTAGGGCGTTACAGCTGTGTCTACACGGCCATGGTTTGCTTTCTGCTTTTGCTTCTTTTCAGCTGATTACATTTTGACAGTGATTTTGCAGCCTTTGCGTACTAGCTCCCACTGTTTGTATTCTAGGAAACATTTACTGCCTGTCTTGCTTGCCAGCACTAGGCTTGCTCACCATCCCTTGGGAACAATGAGAAATGATGTGTCAGAATTTACCCGCTTCCCAGCACTCCCTGTTTACTACAAGGACCCCATGGGCAAGAGAACAAATAGATTACTACAATTTATATCTCTCTGGGTAATGTCCTGCAGTTCCTTATCTTCCCAACTGGGATATTGTTCACTCTGTTGGGCCTCTTTCAGCTCAGGAATTGTGTCACAGTGGCATCCACGGTGGTGGTGAAAAATCGCCTGTCTGACAGCAATGGCGTTATGGGAAAATCATGATTTTTTCCCCCCTCCTTCTCTCAGATGTGCTTATTATAATGTGGTGGAAATTAGAGCTTGGCGGGAAAAGGGTTCTGAGTCCCATTAAAACTTTTTGTGATTTTCAAAGGTTCCCCATTCCTCAGTGAGACAAATCCCAGAGCTTATGAAGCTTTTCTGGAAGTGAAGTGATCACCTTGGCCAAGCCCCAGAGTGGTGGTAGGGCTCTTCTGCCCTGCCCCAAGAAGCTGGGGCTCTGCCAATGTATCCGAGACAGATGTTCAACAGGGTTTTTGTCTGTCCTGAAGTGGTTCTGCCTCTTAAACTGTTTACCAGGGGTGCCCCATTTTGTATTCAAATGTCCATATGAAACAGGGACTTGATCCTGGGATTTCCACATCCCTTGGCACTGACCTTTTGATAAATGATAACCTGGCCAGGGGTACGGGAACCTGACAATTCTCCTGCCTTTCCCTAAAATAATTTCCAAGACTGGCTCAATCCCATGAAAAGTGTTATTTTTTTGACACATCAACATTTTCTGCTTAAAATGCATTTTTCTGAAAAATTCCTAGCCAACAACTCTAGCAACAAAAGAACAGCATATATGGTTTACTAGTGAAGAAGTCCCCTTCTCCTTCATCTTTTACCTGATGTCCTCGCTTTCCCAAATCTTCCTCAAACTATATCAACATTTACTGTCAGGGTACCCTTCACCTCTCAGGATACCTTCAGGATCACCCAGCAACTATCTCATCATGTTCTACCCTAGGCCTCCACGGTGGTGGTCTCAGGAGCCAGGTGCTCTCAGGTGGTCCCAGCTCTTTGTGCCTCAGGCCCTAGTTATGTCTTTGACTTTTGCTGCCTCCACGGTAACTGGAGTTGAGAGTCCCTTCACCGAGGACTTTTTAAATAACTCATTGTGCTCTGCCTCCTCGCAGCTCTGCACTGCCAAGGCAGGTGGTTCAAAGGAAATGGCAAGGAAGGAGGCGAGTCTTTGTGCTTGCAGAAACTTCTGCTGCTTGTTGAGCCTGCGAAGCCTGTAAAGAAATTTCACTGGGATGGCTCAGATTTCCATTCATGCTCAGCCTGTCCTCAGTGAATAGTGCTTACCACATAAGACCAACACCCTCCGCGCCTCCCAGTCTGCACAATACATCTCATTCATCCCCACATTCACCCTAAAAAGCATGAGCATCCTTGTCTGAAGCCTCCTGATGCAATCAATTGGATTAAAATCCTCATTTAACGTTTCCCTTTAACCTCCTTTGCTCATACGGGGAAACCTGCCAGACTGACAGCGCTGGAGGGGGGACCCCTGCGTCCCACCAAAGGGCAGCAATGCTGCAAGGAAGCGACATGAAAGGCTTCCAACCCATGCACTCACCTCTCTCCTAGAAGAGTCATCTCCTCTGGCAAGCTTATTCACTCTGCCCGATCAATCCCAATCTCATTCCCAGCAAGGAGGTCTTATTAATACTGGCTGAATTGAGTGGGATGTTTGTGGTCTTGAAGATTTTCCCGTAGGAACAGGAGCTAGACCACCAACCTTTTCACACTGACCACCCAGATGGCAATAACCTTTGGCCAGTGTTGGCACGGGCTGGGCTTGACACCGGACATAACGCTGCTGAATAGATGGGTTGAAGCCATCTGGAGGTGAGGATGGGGGAGGATGCAAGGAGACTGCGGGGAATTGTTTAAGAGAGCTCTGAGAAATATTGGTCGAGTGCTTCCATTTAATTATTCACTCTGCTTAATTTGCTTTTGGACAAGATGAATCGTTCATTGAATGCACAGTCTGGAAGCAAGTCCTTCCTGACTAAACAGACTCGGCATTAAATGGTAAATAAATGGAGGCCAACCAAAGAAAATTCCTCCTGTCAGATTGATCACGTCAGGGCAGGATTCTTGTAGGGAAGCCAGAGCTGATAGAAATATAAACACAAATTCTACCACTTGCCAGAATAAGTTTCTACAGTTTTCCCTTTATTCCAGCTATGATTTTTTCAGGCAATTTAATGTTTGCAGAAAATGCTGCACTGACAGTGTTGTCAGTGTCACTGCAGTTGGTATCAACTGGGGGTCTGGGTGGATGAGCATCACAGAAAGAGATGGTCTAACAACACAGCCATTGCCCAGGGTGTCAGGAGACATGGTGGGATTCACCTCTACCAGCTCCAAACACCTGGAAGGTAGTTTTCAACCTTCAACTCTGCCTGTCTTCATAGTCTTCGTAATCTCTCTTCACACAGAAGTAGGCACCACTATGGGGCAACTCATATGACACATCCATCTCAGGTATCTGTCAGAGGACAGGAGAAATTACCTTCCCCAGGGAGCATGGCTCATCTTGGTGACCCCAGCTGTAACCATACAGATGCAAACATATGTTCCAGTCAGCCCCATTTTGGGGCTCCCCTCCCAGATCAGGCACTGTCCACCCACTGGCAGACCACGGGCAAGTTGATTCCACTTTCTGCTCTGTCCTAGGCAGGAATGAAATATTTCAGGGCATTTACTAAATACCTAAAGGTATTTATGGGCTACCCAGCCCAGCAGGATCCCCATCTGCATTTGGCTTCAAAGCAGTAATTATATAAATAACGGATGGGTGGATTTACACAGGAGTAAAGCAGCAGCATCTTCAGCTCTTGATTTTTAACCACTGACTACTGACAAAGACTTTTAGACAAACTAGAATTATTCATTTACTAACCTCAACCTTTGAACTGAATGACTGGCAACTGTAACTCCAGTCTGAAATCGTTCAACCCTCATTTTCAGGTTTTTAAAGTAAACAGGACCAAGCTTCACACAATAAAGATGTGAAAATTCTTCCAACACAAATGTCTGAGCCTAGCGCATGGTACATTAATTTTATTTTCCTTCTTTCATCCTGATTAAACTGTCCACTAGTAATTCTTTGCCTCTGGCCAAATGCAAACACGACTCTGTCACTAATAGGAATTGAGTACGTCTGCATAAAAATACAATTAAAGTAACAGTAAACTTCACATTTCATGCCACTCAAATTCTCAAGTAGGTCTGTTATTACAGGATTTCTCATGCATTGTTAGAATTTTTTTGTGTTGCACTCTAAGCAACTGATTTTCTTCTCTGGTCAATGAACATTAAATGAAATGCCATACATGATCTTGGCTTGAAATAATAATAATAAAAAAATCCTGTCCCAGATGTTTGAGATGTTTTTTCCTCTTCTGAGAAAGGTTTAGACATGTGAAGGATTTTCCCATCCAGCATTATAAAGAACCCACGGGCTTTTAAATATTTTGGCAAAGCCCAGAATCACCCAGACGGTTACACACTAAAGAAACTCTCCTGAGATGAGTGAAGGCTGACATTCAAGACACTGCTCTGAGCAAGACAGAGAAGAGGTTTGACCCCGGCACCTATAGTCGGAGAGGAGATTGCTTTCAGCACTGACCCAGTTATTGCATCCCAAGAAGGGAAAGGGATGAACCTTTTCCTCCAGCTGTGATTCCTACCTTGCTCCTAAAGTCAGTTGAACTTGGGAGCCAAAGTTTTGGCATTGAAAATGGCCATTTCCTAAGGAAAAGAAGTCTCTTCAGAAAACTCCTCTCCCCCCTGCCCCAGCACTACTGGAGACAGTTGAATCAGGGCAGGTGACACCAGCTGACCCAACCCAAGGCGACACCAACTGACCCAACCCAAGGGTCGAGTCTGCCCTTCAAAGAAAACTTCATCACCCAACAGGGAGGAGAGTTCAGCAGTCTTCCTCCTGAGCCAGTCAGGATAATTCAGTAATCCCCAGTGCCTTTCCATCACACAACCATTTGCACCCGACTAAAGTGCTGCCACTTGGATTGGGAGCACCCACGCACTCACTCTGCAGTGGGGACAATTCAATGCACTGTGGACAGTTTTCTCTCTTGTGTGCTTCACCCTAGAAGAAGCTGCATACATTAAGGTTTGGGAAAGCCTCTCTTCTAAGAGCCTTTCAGACATGACACTGAACAGCTGTGAAGGACAGAGTCAGAGCTGGAATACCAAGAAAGCGCTGGTTGAATAAGTTAAGTTGTATGAAATCCTTGGCTGACATGCATGAGGTTAAAGGCCAGAACTTCTGCAAAGTGTACCGTCAACCTGGTGTGGGAAACATTAAAACACTTGTGGAAAATTGCAGGTTTATCTGCACTGGCTGCATTACAGAAAAAGTCCCAACATAGCAACCCATCTCACAACTTGCTCTAAACAACCTCTGAACCTCGTTCTATAGCCAATTAATTCAATCACTTGTTTTATATCTGCTGGAATTCAACTTGAGCAAAAAAACTCAGCAACCCTTTTTATCGCCTGCCAGAGCTCCAGCAGTCATCAGAGAAGGTTCCAATAGGTCATAATTTAGTCAATATTTTACTTTGCAAAACACATGAAAATCCTTTGACATCAAAAGCAGTAGATTTACAGATGCTGGGCATTTACAGATATCGTTGTTCTGCCAAAGTATGAGTGTGCTCCCTAGTTCAGATTAAACTTCTATTATTTCCTTGGAATGGAAATTGGCACTCGTCCATCAGCTCCCCAAATTCAGTTCAACAGCTCCTACGGATTGAAACGGTCTTTTCCCTCTGGCTTGACTATACCTGAGCTGCAGTGGTCAGATGCATGCTAGGTCTCAGCATCACCCACAGCCATGTCTGGTCGATAGCTGCTTCACAAATGCATTTGTCTGCAAGTTCATATGTCATAGGGTAATCTGGCCAGACATCTAGCTGTTTAATAGGGAAAAAAGGAAAGCCTTTTTCACTTGGGACTCTCTCACCTCTTAGCAATACTCAAGACAATGGTTTGGAAAGCCTCAAGAAAACTCAAATTCCCTGCAGGTACCTTGTAGCACACAAATCTATTGACATGTGAGCAAGGAAGCTTTGACACCAGTGTGGTAGCCAGGATGAATCCCACCTGCATGCAAGAATGATGTGCCCCATGAGCATAACAGAGACCTTAGGATGCACCTCAAAGGCTCATTATCACTGCGGTTGCAGCAAGGAGATACCTGCATGGCTCAGCACTGCACTGTGTGGGTGTTCCCAAACTTGCTGTGTGTGGTGGGAGCGGTGGAGCCACCAAAGTTGTTGTGTGTGGTGGGAGCGGTGGAGCCACAACAGCTTGGCACAGCCACAGCACATGGCTTCACCGTACCTGGACCCGGTGCTGCTCCCAGCAGCTCTGGTGTGCCAAGGGACTGGTTATGGAGATCTACCCAACTGGTAGAGTCATACATGCCCTGTTTAGCCTCGCTGGCACAACAGGAGTGCAAAACTCACCCAAGGACCAGGAAGACTCCCAGGGTGGCCAACCCATATGGGCCAACCGGCCTTAGCTGGAAGCCGGTATGTGCGTGTCTGTCCTCACATCCCTGAGGACTGACCATGTGTCTGGTCCTCACGGTACTGACACAGTGGTGAGGAAGACCCAGGGGATGGGGACAATGGAGCTGTGTTTTTCACCACAGCAGGAGCTTTTGCTCAGTGCATTTTTCGGAATGACAGTAAAGAGGGTTGGGAGGCATATGGGTGGCCCATCCAGCACACCACTTTAGTTACTGCCAGTTTCCATTCAGGCATGCAAAGAGGTTTAATTTTATGGTGTCTGCGTGGGGGACAGAAAAGCTTTCCATTTCACCTTCTTCATCGATATTTTTGTCCATGAACCACCAGTAAATTGCTCTACCACAATGTGGGACTAGTGTGGATGGATTTGAATTTGCAGGACTCCTGGCTTCTGTTTCAAAATCTGCATTAACTCCCGAGTTGACCTTTGGCCCGTCACAAGCTAAAATCTTCTTATCTTACTGAAGTGGATCAGAAGAGAGCACCAGTTTCATTAGACCCTTTCCAAAGTCATTTACTTTGGGTTCTGCCTGTAATATTTCTCTTTAGTCTTTATTTTTATCACATTAAATTTTTCTTAGGAGGGAAAAGCTCCTTTCATTCCTCACTTAGCCCAGTGTCACTGGGCTTCCTCCCTGCAAGGAGGACAGGAGATTTTCCCATTCTCTGTCCTGCTTTTTGTCAGCCTCACCTATCAGCTTTGTTTGGGAAATGGTCTCAGCAAATGCATCGCAGACAGTGGCAGACGAGCACCACTGCTTCTTCACCCAGGGGTTTAGTGATGTTTTTTTGAGCCCATCTACTTTTCTGCGTGGAAGCAGACTCCACAAACCCACCAGCAGCACCCCAAAGCTCCCTTTTGGGTACCTGCTCCCGGCACTGAAGAAGAAAGGCAGACTGTTTCCCCTCTAAACACTCAAAAGGTACAGAAACACTTGCCCCACCTATTCCTATGTTAAAAACATCTCCTTTCATCTGTAGGTGCTATCCCCAACCAAATCCTCTCTGCTGTCATACAGTGAGAGCAGAGAAGATGCTGTTTTGCAGAGACAGGCTGCACCATGAGGTACAGATCTGCCCTTGAAGAGACATTTCCCTCGGCTTTGCCTTGTGTTCAGTGGTTTGCAAGAGTGTGTGCAATGTCGCTGACATATGCTGCTGCAGGATTTATTCTGCTCCTAGCATGTTCTCAAAGTCCTTCAGCCTCACCAAGCAGGATGCCTCCAACCTGTCCTGAACTCCACATGTCCATTTTCTACGCATCCCAACTGCATGGGTTGCTGCCCGACTCCCACCCGACCCACCAGAATGGCCCTTCCATCCCTTGAAAACCTCTAACAAGCAGTTCAAAGCGTGGGGACTTTTTAAAATCCACGATGGGAGCCCATCGGAAGTGCCGGCGCAAGCGGTGGAGCAGATGTGCCGCGGGGAGCGGGCGGGAGGCAGCGGAGCGGGGGGCCCTGGCAGCAGAGCGGCACGGAGAGGGGATGGCAGCTGCAAGACAGACGGCCGCTCCGCAGCCCCGTGCCGGGGAGTGGGGGAGCCCCTTCCAGCTTGTCCGTGCTGCCGCTGCACGCACACATCCTCATTAATAACAGCCAGCGGATGCGATGGAGAGCACTGGGGGATGAATTATGGCCAACTGCCTGATGCTGCCCTGCAAAAGCCCTATTTAGCCAAAAGCCGGGCAGGTTTTGTCCTCCGTCCTGCCAGGTTTTGGAAATCCGATGGATGTCTTCGATTTGCTTGCTAAGATGAAGTTGCTTGAATTGCCTCCTGTTTCCTGTGGGGTGGTGGTGTACTGAGGGTAGCAAAGAGTGATGCTGCTCGTGCTCAGGGAGCCTTGTTTGTGCCACAAAACAGCTTCTCCCAAATGGATGTGTTGCTGTTACTGAGATGGTTTGTCCTTCAGCGCGCAAAAGCATTGCTTAAGTGGGAAAATACAAGGATTCAAACCAAATTCAGATATTGAGGTTTCAAGATATTTGGATATCTGATCGTTGAGCTTCAGCTGGGTGGGTGGAGACCAGAAAAAAAAGCAAACCAAACAACAAAAAACACACAGACACCACACTAACTGGAAGATCCTGGCATGAAAAAAGAAAATAAAAGCCATGTTAAAGGCCTCCTTGGTCTCACCCTGCATTGTTATAACATGGGTGAGCAACAGCCTGAGGCACGTTCTCTAAACAGGGATTTTTTTAAGCTCCAAGGGTTTTGCACAGGAACTGGATGTGACGCCATCATCACATCAAATTGAAAAGATTCATTGAAACAGCTTTAAAAGTTTATTATTTTTCCCTGAAACAACTCTGAGAATATGCAGAGCTATTTCCGACATGAGATTATCCTGGATTCAAGTAAATATGCCCATGCTATAAATAAATAAATAAGTAAGTAAATATATAAATAAATACAGCCAGTGCATCAAAGCTTCCCTAAAATAGAAAATTTACAGGAAACACGCTGGATCTTCCAGTGGTGCAACTCAGTCTCTCCCCATTGAAGCAAACCAGCCTATGTTGATTTACCTTAGCTGAGCACCTGGCTCTAATTTCAATATATTTTATACATCTGAGTGGCAAACACTGAAAATAGCTACCTTCCTTTAACAAGGGGTTGTCGTTGACCTTAGTGGATGAGAACAAGCCGACCAGTGCTGCAGAGCTTGCTGGTACTGTCTGATGGGATGGGCACAGTCAGACCAACCTCACAGACATAGATCTCATCACCTAGACATGGGGTGTCTTGGCACGCTGGGGCTTGGGTGGAAGCCCTGGAGTGTTTATAATAGCAAATTCATGTGAATGGCTAGAAATGATATGATAGAAGTCACCTTTCTAACAAAACCTTAATTGTTGCTGCGTGCCAGTGCTTTGTATTTCTACAGCCCCTCATCAAAATACTACGACAACCTTAGCACCTGTAAAGACTGCAGAAGAAGAAATGGTAGAGATCAGGACGTGAGGTCCGGAGCTGGAAACGCTTCCCTTGTGTCAAGGCATTTACAGCCCGTTTGAAGTCTCAGTGTGACCCTTTGGGGAAGGAAACAGTCCGTCTGCTCTGCAGGTGGGGAAACTGAGGCAGGGGTGTATTATGTCTTGCAGGTTCACCCATTTGAAACCATTTCTTCTGAGTCCCAGCAGCTCTCTGACACTGCTGGGCAAAGTTATTATGATGCCACCCCTGCTGTGAGCCAGACCTTGAGGGAGAGGCCAGGGGGTCGTGAGTACATGGGGTTTGATTTCATGGGAACGTAGGCTAAAACATAATGAGATTTGTATTTGATTCCTTCTTTTGCATCTGATTTCTAAACCTTCAGGGTCGTATTTCCAAGCTTTTCCCACAGACAGCAAGGCTGCAAATTTTCTTAAAATATACCTTACACAAAACAAGCAAGCTGATAGGCCCCCAAAATCTCAAGACTCCAGGAGCAGGGGATTAAACAAAGAGAGGAACACTCCCTTCCCACTGCTATTGGAAAGTTCACGCTATAACCACCCTATCTGACGAAACAAAGACCCTGCAACACATACTCCCACCACCCCATCGAGGGGATGGGGATGATCCTGGGTTTTGTATGACATTCCCAAAGCCAAACGGCAGCTTTGGGACACCCACTTTGTCCAGGCAGAGACTGGATTAGCCCCTTCTTCCTCCAAAGAGATATCTTGGTGGTCCCGTACATCTACATCTCCCTCTCCGCTGGCAGCGTTGTGCAGAGAGCAATCTAAAATTAGCTGGGTGGATTTAACGTCACACAGCTTCCCTCTGCTTTCGAGTGCTCAGCCTCCTGCTATATTTAAACCAAAGGCAACTGGTAAACAAAGGTTTGGTGCTCTCTAATCTGACAGAAATAGGCACTGCAGCTATTTTTATCCTGCAGACTGCACAATACATGTCCAAGTTACAACCGGCAGCAATAAATATATCCCAAAGAGGGTCAGGAAGCCACTGTAAGCAGTGAGCAGTAATGAAACTGCTCTGCTCTCTGAGTGCCAGGGAGGTAGCCTTATCTAGTCCCTAATTCCTCCCTTTGAGGCTCATCACACAAAAGCTATACAGAAAGCAGATGAGGTTGTAAGTCAGGCTTTGAATGTTTTTTTTCCTCCAAGTTTTGTATTTCAGTTTAAGCTAAGTGGTGCACTGGAACTATCAAGGCATCTTGACCATAGTCTGGATGCATGAGGGCTGATTCAACTCTGCCCAGTGCTGGCACTCACGGGTGAGATGCTAGATGTGAAGAAAGAGTTTTTACCTTTCACATGACCTTTGGGAGATGTTTGGAGGCTGATGCAGCGAGTGGTGTTTGTAGCACATGTTTAGGGTTGATGTTTGTTCTGTTAAGCCTGGGGTGGTTGCCCTTGTGCGACAACATCAAAGACACTGCTGAGCAGGAGGGTGTGCAAGGTGTCCACTTGCCTGGTGAGTCACACGTGGTCACCAGGGCGCCTGCGGCAGGGATAGATGCTGAATTCAGACCTTCTGTGAGAGGGTGCCCTCCTTTCTCAAGTATTGGTGTCATGCCAGGTTCAGGCTCGTCCCTGGCCTTCAGCAGGGCTTTGTGGAACATTGCAAAGGGGTCAGGTCAGACAGCGCCATGAATGGATGGTCTCAACCAGCCCCAATGCCTAACCGTTCTCCATCTCACAAGAGATTTAGTGTGAGAGGCCAGGCAGCGAGGAAGTCTTCTCCAGACTGTGGTCTGTTTCCCATTACTCCCCAGGACTGCTATGTAGAAAGCCCCAGTACCTCCACATCCTTAGAGCTAAGTACTTTAGGCTTCATTTTTGTTCAGGGACCCAGCAGAGAAGGAAAGGCAAGAGCCACCATGGTTTCCATCCTTGGTACTTAGGGTACCAGCCCTTTTGGCTTTTCTCTCCCAGTCTGTGAAACCCCAAAAGCTGGGCAATGTACACCCGAGAGCTGGGTCATTTCACAGGAGGACAAGCCTTATCTCCTCCTTCTTCTGCATCTTGCTTCCCCTTCTCTGCTGGAGATGCAAACCTCTGCTCCATTAGGCTGCCTTGCTGCAAGGTCTGGGGGGGGACAGGCATTGGCAACCACTCCTTACCTCTGAAGGTGTTCAGGCAGTGCTGCTCTCCCCCGGTGTCTGCTGCAATAGAGATGCCCCAAAATACCCTGCCTGGCCTCCACCACCTGCTGCAGGCAGGTCGGGGTGTCCTTGCAGGCAGTGCGGTCTCTCTGCGACATCTCAAATGCATTGTGGGTGTGATGAGTGAATTGCTCATTGGGGGTGGGAGCTCAGACACCCACCCACAAGTGAGCTTTGGAAAGTGCTGATTCTTTAAAGCAAAGTCTTTCACAGGGGCATGCCGTTTTCAACAGAAACTGGATAAGGCTACTTGTGTTTCTGCTTGGCCCTGCAGGTTGTGTTACACCCAACACCTGGCACAACTGCTAACATTTGGATCCCAAAGACTTTGAACTCCCTCTTTTCACGCCCAAGAGATATTTGCACTATTACCTTGGCTGAAATGAGGGTTCTTCAGAGCTAAGGTTCTGGAACCTTACTAAACATGCAATGCAGATAGCAGGACAAGTCAACAGATACATAACCAGAGTCCAGAGGTGTACCCCCCAGTGACAAGCAAGCTGGCTTTGAATAGCAGTGACAGCCAGCCATGGTGGAGAAGATATTTGGGGGGAATATCCAGATCTCTCCTATAAATAAAAGTTAATGGGATGGCTGTGAGTCCTAAAAGCTGTCCCAAGCTTAACACTACCTGGAGTAGCTCTACACCCAACGACATGATGCCACACCACTGTACCCAGCACATCTTCGGATACCCACCTTGGCTTGGACCTGGCTCTGGAGCCAGTCTGCATGTCTGCTGGCCCCAGCCAGCAAGTCCACAAAAGAACAGAGGTGGCTTCTCCCTTTCCCAGCCCTTCCTTCCCACTCTGGGGACCAACCCTGTGCCTGCCACGGCTGAGCAGGCGGTGATGAAGGGCTTGTCACATCTGGCAGCAGCTGAGAGAGTGGTGCCCCACAGCTGGCGCATCGGGCACAGCTCTGATCTTGGGAAAGGAGAGACCTGGGTTCACAGACCAGCCCTGGCTTCTCCCTTGGCTCTCATTTATTACTCGTACAGGCATAGCCGGGCTCTTTTTTTTTAATGCAGCAAATAATTTAAAAGAAAGAAAGGGGGAAAAAAAAACCCGAAACTTTAGTAACAACTGTAGAGAAAGGGAGCGGGAGAAGCATGCAACCAACAGAAAGACAAATGGAGTCCAGTTACAAAATGCTGAGAGTTAAGCTGGGAAAGGGGACTGCAGAGAGCGCGAGGCTTTACGAAAACAGCCTGGTGCAGGGCTGGTCTGGAGCCATCTGTCTGAGCAAAGAGGGTCTCCTTATGGGGCCCAGCATCAGTGACCACAGACACAGGTGAACATTTCAACTAAGCTTGCGTGGCCTTTCACAAGGAGACCTGAGCTCACCAAGCCCTGCTGAAGGTGTGTAGGGGGCCATGACCTACCAAGGGTGGCTGGGTTAGCATCGCTGCGTGGTGTTGGGGCTGGCTTGGCTTGGGCTCAGGCTCAAAGTATGGGTGCAAGAGCCTGTGTGTGCCCATGGGACACCAAAAAAATACATCCAGGACTATCTCTAGAAGAAGATGCTCACCCATCTGCAGCAGGGTCTTGCACACAGCTGCAAGGTCTTTTTCACCCTCCCAGAGATTTAGCAAGGTCAATGGCCTTAAAAAGGCCTATTGGGTTGGCTTTTACAACATCCAGCTCCTTGGGACTGAGGGTTGGGGTCCATAACGGCCAGGAATAGTTGTTACCCTCTTTTCCTACTCCTCACCAGCTTTATTTTATATTTTTTATTCTGCAGTGAAAAAGCTTCCCTAACTAGTCATTTAACCTCAGCCACAGGACACAACGATTAAACATTATTGTGGCTGTAACACGGTACATTACTTGCCTCACAGTCAAAAGTGTTTCCTGGAGCACAGGAGTAGAAAAGGGACCTGCATTAAGGTCAGGATTCTCCTGTACATGTATCTAAATCAGCATCTGGCACTGCAGACCTGTTGCAAGGAGTGTGTGTACGTGGTGGCAACATGTTACACGAAGAGTGGATTTTTCTTGATTAAACATAGAAGTGGGAAACCCCATCTTTGGTTTCACCTCAGAGTAGAACAATCCAGACATTCAGATCCCATACTGTCCCCATGTCAGCACAACCCGCTGCCCAGCAGGTGATATGTCCCTGTGTAAGGACTGTCCCTAAACTGCTCAAGACCTTATCCATGCTCACCGCCAATGCTGACCACCCCTGCCACCGTCCTGGAAAGAGCAGCTTCTACAGGAATAAACCTCATGAATGGGACCTGGAGAGATCCACCACACCACATGCTGTTTGTAGACACCGGCTGAAAGAAGAAAAACTGCTGTGGAGTTTTCAGTAGACATGGCTTTTGTTGCCCACCAGTGCTGCAAAACCCCTAGGCTGGATCTTCACAGTGCCTCCAGCAGCTGCAGGAGAGATTTTAAGCCCTTGTCCACCTTTCTTCCTGCATACACAAACTTGCATAAAACAAAGTTCCACAATAGCACCTATAATGATGTTTGCAGTACCATCACCGTAATGTGTCCTGAAGCATAGGCAAGGAGAGGGAGGGGTGGTGCTGCCACTGTTCCTTCACCCAGTGCTCTCTGCAAGCTGCTGTGGCAATCAGCTGCCTGGGAGATGTCCTACATTATCTGGGGAGCCTTCCTGAGAGGAAGACAAACCTCCTGTGCAGGAGAGAGCTCAGCACGCGACCTCCTGACACGAAATCTCTGCAGATGCACCCCCAGGCTGATGGGGAGCTGTTGCGATGGGTCGTGCCTGTTTGCATCCATCAGCGGACCCAATGAGACATGACTGATCTAAGCAGAGCTGACAAAGGCTGAAGACCACTTCCCCATCTGGGGACACGCCACCAGGCCAGGGGGGGAAGGCTGCCTTTTCACACATGGGGGCTGTTTCATTCAGCAGCTCCCTTTTGCCAGCACAAGGGTCCTACAGCTGCAGCACCCGCCTCGTAGGCTTGGTACGAGCTCCCCTTCCACCTCACTGACTCCAAGAGCACATCCTCAATTGAAAGCGGCACGACATGAATAGTTCCCCTCCGCCCCCCGAAATCAGGCTGATCTCCCACCGCAGGCTGGGGATCCCCCAGTGTTCGTTGTTATACATCGACGCCTGACGGGGAAGCGCAGCCCTGCAGTTGACAGGTTTTAATGAAGACCTTTGATGTTCAAAGGAAGCGATGGCTGTTTGGTAAGGTCGGTTGAGTTAGAAGAAAGGGGCTGGCTGAAGCCGGCCGAGCTAAGCCCGTTACGCTAGCAGGGCCCCATCTGGAGCACTTAACTGCTGTCTGGTTTGAGCCAGGCAGGTCGGAGGTAGGCAGATTCAGGGGGGTTGGTTTCATGCCGAATGCCGTCTGCCTCTCTGTGTTACCATCCCCATCACTCACCTGGTGCCAGCATTGCCCGCAGGTCAAAGCCTGAAGTCCACTCTCATTCCTTGTACCCTGGGGTTGAACTCACACTTTTTTTACAACAGAAGTGGAAATGTCAGTATTTAAGCAGGGAGGCTCTTAACAAACAAGAAATCTCTTTGAGATGTACCCGGGAACTGGTGTTAGTGACCCCAAAGCTTCAGCCTTTCAGCTGCGCTCATTGCCATGGTGAGGGAAGCACTTACACTGCTTTAGCCCCAAAATGCGCAGTGGAATGGAGCCCAGCGGTTGAGCACCCTTCGTACAGGTGTCCAGGCCAGTGTCCGTGCTCCCACAGATATTTAAATCTCTTATGAAAACTGGAGGACCTTCAGTGGGAATGGGGAGAAACAACCCTGTTTTGCCCAGCTGCCTGGGAGTTTTCCCAGAGATGAGAGCGAAGAGGACAAATTCCCTTAAACAACAGGGAATTTTGCCCTTTCTTCCTTAGAGCGTGAAGAGCAAGTCCATTCAGAAGTTTGAATTGGAAGATGTAGAAACAGCCGGCTGGATATTTCAGAAATTTGTCATTTTTTCTGCCATAGATACTTTTTCAACAACAACAAAGGAAAGTTAACAAAACATGCAACAGCATTTTTTGTCCAGCTCTGGTGGTGATGAATTTCAAATTTCTCCCCTGACAGAGTGTGGCTTTGCTATCAATCACATCCCCACATCCTTCCTAGGTGTTTTTTTCTCCTGTGACATAAAGGCCAAGGTCAAGGCTGTGAGGAGAGTCTTGGTAGAAGACCAGCTTGGTTTTAACATGATGGCGCAAGCTGCAGACACTGCACACTAGCAGAACAGGTTCTTCTCAGAAACAGCAACATTAGCAAACCAAGACATTTTTTCAGTGAAAGGAGAGGAGCTGAGACAAGTTTAAGCAGGACTCCAAGCATGACCTGGTCAAGCCAGTGACTGCAGGTTTGCAAAGGAGAGAGGGCAGATGAAGACTTCTAAGGCACTGACCTTTGTTGTTTCCTAACAGGTGATGCTAAGATTTTCTGCCCAAGTCTACCACATGAGCAAAGTCTCTCCCCACCCACCCATCCTTATCAGATTCCTGGTTTGAAATGGTACAAGCAAGGCTCAGCCTCAGCAGACAGCAAAGGACCTTGACTTTCCCTTTTAAACTGTACCCTGCTCCAGTGAGCAATTAATTTTCTCACTCAGAAGGAGAATAAAATGTCCCCATTACACCTGGTGTGATTCATGCAGGGTTAGAGCACCCATTTCCATGCAGACTTGTTTTGCTTGTTGCAGGTTACGGAGGACAGTGGTCACTGCTCACCCCAGCCTTGGGGAGGAAGCAGGTTGGTTTTTTTCTCTGAGTCAAAACCTGTGATCCAGAGACTGTCTGCATTTGGAGGAATGACCTGTACATTGCAGCCACCTCTCTTGCCTGGTCACTCACCAACAGCTCCAGGCAAAGGGCTGAATGCTGCAAAGACCCATGGGCACACCTCTGCTCCTACCGCCAACCTTACGGGGTAGAGGCACCAATGACAATTTGGCTTGTAATTTCTACCTTGGGAAGTCATGTCAGGGTAACCCTGCGTTGAAGCTATCTCCAAGATCTTTGTGGAGGTTTCATTACAGCATTAGGAAGTGCTTTAGCCTGGTTCCCTGGGGGAATGAGGCTTTTGTTGCCGTAGTGTCTGTCTGTGCACATCTTAGTCCTGACTTTTCCAAGAATTTCAAAGCCCATAGGGCAATTTTGGCCATTTGACTATGAGTCCTGAAAGATATTTTGTTGCTACCAGCTTTGTGAACGTGGGTGCGCAGGGAGAGGAGTTAGGCTCCATCTCTGCACCTGCAGCACAAGCCCAGAGGCACCAGCAACCAGCAGAGAAGCACCCTGGGTGAGAGACATAAAATGCTCTGGAGACATTTCAATCAGAGCTGAGACCTCATGGGATGTGTGATACTCCCTCCACAAGGCAGAAAGCCACGGGAAGCCTCCACGAGAGCTGAAGCTCATATGAACAGCTTGCTTGCTAAAGGAGAGTGAACCTGGCTGGTGGCACATGGTTCTTTGGGTCTAAATCCTGCAAACCAGTCCCCCGGGCTGGTGGAAGAGCTCTGCCCTCCTCCCTGCACGTGCTGGTAGCCCAATGATTCATATCACGGGAGGGGAAGTGATAGAGCAAAGCATAAATGAATCACCCTCTGCCGCAGGTCGTTTCATTCGTTCTCCCTTCAGGAGGCAAGTGATTTTGCACAGTCTAATTAGATAGTTCATCCTAATGGCAGCTCTATGATTTCTCCCCCCCCCCACCCCTTCTATATCTTTTGGGAAAAATAGCAGAAAACCTGATGGATATTAAAAAAAAAAAAAAAAGCACACGTGCTATCCTGGAACAAACCCTGTGTAGCATATGGTTGAGACAGGACAGTTGCAAAATCCTGCAAGGCGCTCGTTACATGCGTTGTCTGCACTGTAGTGCTCTCTCTGCTCGCTGCCTCCTCTGCCCTAGTTCCCAGACTTTGGGGTATAATTATAGAATAACAGCAACTGAAGCTGGTTTAAACAAGATGGTCTTTTTCCATGGAAAAAAAAAATCTGAACAAAATAACAAAAAAATAGCATTTCTCTTGGCAATGTGTTAATTTTTTTCTTTTTTTTTTTTTTTAAGAGAGAAAAAATTAGAACAGAAAATGTTCCATCATCCTCCCCCTCCTGCCCACCTGTTTTTGGAAGAAAGCAGGGAGGAAAGAGAAAGGAAAAACCCTATGTTTTTAAGCTTGTTGTTTTCAAAAGTACTAAAACATTTCTACCAAAGATGACATTTTCTGAGGAAACTCTCATTTCACCTGTAAAACCCCTTCAAGTACAGGAAAGTACAACTGCTTGTCAGAATAAAAAAAAGAAGAAGAAGAAAAAAAAAGTGTCCTTATTCACTTTCCTCCCCAAAGCTGTTGCAAGGTGGCAATGAAAACACAGCCACTTCTGGGTGAGGAGCCTGGGAGCCTTCAGATGCAGATCATGCAGCCTGGCAGGTGAGGAGCATTTTTCCTATGGATAAGATCTGCTCAGACATTAGCATCCTGGTGAGACTTTTGTTTCAGGGCTGGCAAGGTTTATTCTTTGTGGTTTCGACCACAAGAACTGTGCTGGATAAAGTACATGGGGATTTGGGGCAGAGGCAGGGTCACCTTGGCCTTTTGCACCTCAGACTGGGAGGCTGCAGAGCCAACAGCGTCCATCCAGAAGCACACACGGGCTGCAGAGGCTGCAGGACCTCTCTGTGGCTGGAAGACATCAAGCAACATCGAGGCACAGAGCTGGTGGGAGGAAGGCAGGTGTGAAGAACCACCTCAATTTTGCTGAATAAAGGTTGTCTGAGTATCAGTGGATGATGCACACAAGGTCTTGACGCCTCTTCACGGAGGCTTCAATGTTGCAAAAGAGATCGGTCACCTCGGACTCAGGTCCGTTCACCACTAATGGAGGAAGCTGTCCCACCACACAGTGTCCAAGGAGAGCCACGGGCTGTTGTGCATGGGTCTCTCTCTGAGATCTCCACCATTGCCTTTCAGGCTGAAAACCAATGCCTCTTGCTGGCATCATCTCTCATGTAGGAGATCACAGCACACCCCTGGCTATATTTGGTCATGGGGGGATGAAGAACATGAAGAACTAGAGGCCAAATCTTTCATGCATTATCCATGTCCTTGAGTAAGGACACATATCAGCACACCCCTGGGCTATATTTTGTCATGGGGGGATGAAGAACATGGAGAACTAGAGGCCAAATCTTTCATGCACTATCCATGTCCTTGAGTAAGGACACATAGGGACAGAGCCTTTCCCCAGACATTCAGCTGGGAAACAGCAGTGTGTCCATGCCTAAACCCACCACCGCCAAACCCTACCGCTGGGAAGCCCCATTACCTCCATCCAGGTGTGGGCTATGAGGACAAGAGACTTGCAGTGCAAACAAGGCATCTTGCAAATGTTTCACCCCGCAGCTCCCACACTTGGAAGCACAATCTCGCTCACAGTGCCCTCATCTATCCACCTCGAGTCCTGCCCTGCCTATGAGAGATTATTTTCATTACCCCAGCATGAGCGCTCGCACCGGAGTAGATGGCAAGTAACAAAATGTTGGTGGTCAGGCCATATAAAAACTTGTCTTGGGCTGCCCAGCGTTGTCCTCTTCATACTTGTGTTGGACTAATGTCAGTCTGTCCGCAGAGGAATCTCAGATGGAAAAGGGAGGTGTTATTCTGCTCTGGCTCTGTCCTGCCTCCTTCCTTCCCTGGTTGACCCGGTGCCTCTTCATCACCATGGGGATGTGTTTGCAAAGCCTCCGCACAAGATTAACATCCTGCTATCCATACATGCCTTGTTCTTCTAACGTCATTCAGCCCTTACACAGGGAGAGGATGCACTGCTTTCTGTGGGTCGCTTGGAGGGATCGTCATTCTCTGAGGCACGAAGCATTTTGCAGCACCTGCATTGGGCTCATTCTCAGGCATTTTGCTTCACCAATTCATCCCAGTCCAAATTATCCTCTTAGAAAACTCAGTAAGTCAAAACACTATATCAAAAAATGTTGGGTTTTTTTTTTTTTTTTGCCAAAGAAAGCCTATATTTATTCAAGAAAAGTTTTTGGCTGAAGCATTTGGAAGTGAAAACAACCTTATCAAACAGGTCCAGAGAAAGTAGTTAAGTGTTTAGGAAATAAGGCAGAGCCTGGGAGGCCACAAAGGCCCCTTGAGCCACACCAGAACACCAGAGGACGCATAAAGGAAATGCAACAGCAAAAATCCAGCCTGTTTCACACCACCTTCTTAAACTGCTTTGCACTCCTGTCTGACATTTCACACCTGAGCTTCAGCCCTCCGGTAAAACAGGAGGTAAAAGCCTCCTAAACGGCTGATTATCTCGATCAGGTGTCGCAGGGCTGTGCTGAGACGGGAGCTGGCACCAGACCCAGAGGGACAACACACCACTGTGCTCTGTTCCCGACCCCCGCAAAAGCGCAGCCTGCCGGGGGACAGGCTCAGAAAGAGCCATCTCCTCACCGCAGGGCATCTCGCAGGTGACACGTCCTGTGTCACCAATACTGCTGTGCCCGTGCCGCTCGCTCCCAAACCGTGAGCTCCAGAAATCCCAACACAAAGTCAGGAATCCCGAAGCTTGAAGCAAACCCATATGGGAAGGTGCAACATCTGTCTAAAGGTTCCTGTCAGAGCTGGATGCAACGCGAGCTGTGCTGATCGCAGGAGCGATCCGTGCTCCAGCCACGGTAAATACCCCCCACTGATGGCATCAGCCTCGCGGCTTCCCGACAGATCCCAAAACTTAAAAGGCTGAAGCTCTTCCCTGGGAAAATTTGAGTCTCATTTTGTCTGTGAAACTGCAAAAAGTGGCATCAGTTCATGTGAACACCCGGACTTTTTCCATTTCTCTGCTGCATCAGTGTCTTGGCAGCACAGCAAAGAGCCCCCGAATCCCTCTGGAAAAGTAAAAGGGGGGAGAGGAAAGGAGAGAAAAGGATGGCTGTAGGGCGGGAGGGTCTGCTATTTTTCCATGATCCAGAAAACTCTTATTCCCTATGACCTTGTTAGGAGGCTGGAAGCTGCTGTTTAGCCAGAGCTGCCAGACAGTGGTGCTGGCAGGAGATGGATGAGCCGCGGTGCGGCTCTGTGGAAGGCGTCATGGAGACAGGCTGTTTTAAGGAACAGCAATGGTGGGAAAAGGCAGCAGGGGAAGGCTGAGGCAGGACCAAAATGCCGGTGAGCCCCAGGCTGTGGGGAAGGGGACTGTCTGGCATAGCTGTACGCAGGAAATACATGCAGAGACATCTCAAATAGCCATCGAGACAGCGAGGCTCTGGCGTATCTTTAGACTGGGCTGACAGAGAAGGGTTTTGAGGGTCACGGGACCTGCCCTTGGTGCTTTAGGAGCTCGACTCTGCCTCCTGCAAGGTGTTGATGGGCCCTTGGTCACAGCCCCCAGTCATTTGTTTGGGCTGTCTAAGGAGGAGGCAGATGTCTCCTCTGGCATCTCCCAGCACGACCCCACACACTGCCTGCTGCCAGACCTTTATCCCAAACACCAGCATCACCATGCTCCATCCTCACAAGACACAGATACTGAAAGTTTCACTTTAATTTTTAATGTGTAGCATTAATTATGAATCTGCTTTGACATTCCCTGCCTTCATAATGCCGAGGGTGTGATTCCCTCTGCCCAGTCACAGAGAATGGATTTGGGTACAATCCTGCAATGTGCTCTGATGTAAAACACAGATCTGGAGACTGCTTTATTGCTGCTCTGTGATCACTCTCAAGACATCTGATCCTTCCATTCTCAGCTCTGCAATAAGAGTCCTGTCCCACTCCTGGTCTTTGCAGGACATCTGCAGCCCTATGCGTGTCCCGATGCAAGCCCAAAAGAGTTAGTGTTCAGGGACAGTGTTACTGTGCTACAATAATCACCACTGAAGTCCCTGATCTGTTTTTTTGTGGCTGGCTTTTAAACAGAAGCATGGCTTTGTTTATGTCAGATGTTCACAATTTGGGTACAAGCTGAACGATGTTTTGCCGTATCAGTATCCCAGGTCTGATCTGGACAGATGATTTAACTCCAGCATGGACACTTCCTTGGGGGAAAAGGGAGTGCTAGCAGAAGTGTACATTGAGAAATAAGAAAAATATTCATCTGTCTTGTATTCAGGGCACACGTGAGCCCTTCCAACCCCCTGCTGTGGAGAGAACCCTCAGCCCACATCTGCGGCAGCCTGTAAAGCCAAAGGTACGATCCTGCATCGGTTCATGTGCAGACACATCAGCAGTGCAGACACATCAGCAGTGCAGACATCCCAGATAAGTAAGAGAAATCTCTGGTTAATGCCTGCCCTGGGATTTGGGAGACCTTGGCTTCATTTTCTCCTGGGCCAAAGGTTTCCAGTCATCTAACCCCTCAGCTCCTGGTCTGTAACTTAGGTGTTACCATTCCCTCTCTCCTTGGAGAGCTATGAGATGCTCGAGCAGCAGCACCATGGGAACCACCCAGGCACCCTGAGCAGTTTGGCATAAAGAGACAGCCCATGTCCAAGACCCTGGTCCTGCAATGGACTTGTAGGGTAAAATTCAGCCCCAAACAGCTCCGAGGTGTTCTGGCCTTGGCTTGAGATCAATTGATCGCCGCAGCATGGGTTGTTCGCATTTTGTCTCTCGCTGACCCAAAGGCAGGGCTCCTACCAGATGTCCCTTCAGCTGGGGAGCTGTATTTCTAAGAAAGCGGGATATGTGACTCCCTTAGTTTTACAGTCAGGAGGGGAATGGGTAGGATTTTGCTGAACAAGGAGGCTATGTCTATACTGGTAAAAAAAGAGGGCAAGTTGTGTGGCCAGATGGCACGACACAGGCCTATAAACCAAACTCTCTTCTCCTCCGCTCCAAACCCTAAACAGGGTGGCCTTAGCCATGCTGACAGCTGGGACTGGTCCCTGCCCCACGCCAGCTCTTGAAGAGCCCCCAGGCTCTATCTGAGCAGGGATGAAGTCGCGCCAAGGAGCGTGATGACAATTTAACAGTATAGACCATTGTGAATCGGTGCACGGCTGGTGCCTGGGTTAGAGCAGTATTATGAATGTTGCCTCAGAGATTTTTGGGCTCCCCATTGGCGCTTGTCCTCTCATGACATAGAGGTCTTTGAAACGGGCACACCCCAGCCAGAACCAAGCATTGGAGTCGCACCTGATGCCCAGGACTTCACGGGTCTGCGTGCAGTTCCCATGTCACAGGGCAGCAGGATGCAAACCTTTTATCCTGACACGGTGCAATGCAAAGGGATGGCGTGTCCCCACCAGCTGCGCATCCCGCTCCCAGCAGGCATCTCCCACCACACCAAGCCTACGGTACCAGGGGCTGCCATGCGCAGTGAGGAGCTGGACCAAGGCGGGCAACCGCTTCCATAAACCACTCAGCAGCTTCCCTGCCTCCTGGCTCTCTGCTGCTTTATAAGTCTTGTCTGCTCTCCTTTCTACTTGAGAGGGGTTCCGTTTCCCTACTCAGGATATCCAGGGTTTGGAGGGGTTATCCAGGACACCTCAAATGTACAGTCCATGTACAAATCACCTGAACGCACACAAACTTATCCAAAACACACCTCATCCCTCAGGGTCATTGCACACACACTTGGCCGTTGATGTGCACTCATTCAGCAGCCTTTTTCTCCAGGTGAACCCTGGGTGGATGTGGCCCGGAAAATCTGGGTGGAGGGAAATCCAGAGGCAGACCTCTCCTGGAGTGCTTTGCAACCCATTTGCACAGCTCGGAGGGGCACGCGCTGCAGCATAGCAAAGGACCAGGGACCTTGATGTCTCTCTTCGATCAGACACAGACAGTAGCCTGTCTGGTTACAGAGAGCACTTTCTTTGATTAAAAGCTAATAAATATTCATCCCTCTCCTCCCCTGCCGTCCCTCCCAAATCCCCAGAGACAAAACTTAGACAAGCAAAACTGGTTCATTTGTGATGTATTCCAGCACGTTGCTCCAAAACACTTGGAAACATTCCAGGTAGCAATGTGCGGCAGCAAGGGCTATGGATCATCAAGAAAAGAGCCAATACTTTGCATTCACTTAAAACAAGACTTAGGTCATAAAGGACATGCTCATTATTAATGGTGGGTGTTGGGAAGTAAAGTATAAAGTGTACACAGATCCTTATCCCTAGCTAATTCTTCAATAAATTAGCAACGATACATCACTGCCTGCAGAGCAAGAGACAGAGGGAAATTAGATGTTAAGGACAGCTTAGTTTCCTAGGAATACAGATGTGCCATCAGTTGGTGAAAACTACACCGGGAAGCAAGGGAAGAAGATATATCAGTGGGGAAGGTTGTCTCCTTTTAAGGCAAGGAAAACTAAACTCTCGCGAGGAAAGAACAGGTTTGAACAGATGGAGAGATCATGGCCAGTGTAAAAGCACAGGGACCGCTGAACCGATCCTGGTGAAAGATGGACTGCAAAACCAAGTCACTGTCACCCGAGAGAAGATCAGAGGAGCCAAGGACCTATTCAGCAGAGAAATGTTGCTGGAGAAAACCATTCCTGTTTTTTGGGAGTTTGGAGAAATACAGAATAGATGCATTAATGTGCTTTCTCAACACAGATTTAAACCACAGGCCTGCAGGGAAAGTCCCTCTGAGGACACTAGACTGTAGATGGTGAAGACCCTCCCATGTCTGGATGGAAACCTACCCCATAGGTATCTCTGCAGCTACTGTAACCTGTGTTTTCCCACCTCTTGGCTTACAGTCTAAGTATAGAACAATTACTACTTGGGGAAAGACTGCCTTCAGCCTGTAGGGGGTTTGGAGAGGATCTCAGAATCCCAACAGTAATAGTAATAGTAATAGTAATAGTAATAGTAATCAATAGTAAAATAGCAAGATTAAGATAATAAATTATAATTATTATTATTTATTATTAATACTGGAGGCACATCCAAGCACGTGCACCCTCCTGCATCCTGGGAACACGGTGCTGGGACACCAGGCTGGATCTTTTCTCTGGGTGAGGAGTAGCATGTTATCTATGTGCTTCAGCAACCCACCAGCCCCACTGCCCTGCACAACTGTGAGCTGGCTGCATCACCACCAGCAGGAGCCACAGTCCTCAGCAGCCCAGAGACAAAAATCTCCATCCCGTGATCTCCACGCTGTTTAAGCACAAAGGAGCCTGTGTCTGCTGCCTGGCCCCATAGAAACCAGGCACTTGTGTCTTTCCTTGGATACTAAGGCTGACAGCAGAAGTGGGCAGAAGATGAAGCATTGCAATTTTTCAGCTTTTCTAATGGCATCCTCCAGCTTTGTGGGGGCTGTTGGGCAAACAAGAAGCAAGCAGCTTAATGGCTGTATTTCAGCTGGCATGAGCACTGCGAAGCCCGTGTCGCAGGCCAGTTTCTCTGCTGAACTGAGATTTGCTTGGCACCGCAGTGCGGTGAGTCCCGAGGGAGCCCATGGCTGCTCTCTGATCCGCCAGCTGGGTCCTAGCCAGACCCTGCAGAGCTGATGGCCGCCCCTGCCATGGGGGGAGCACAGCCGAGCGGGGTACCCCAGCCAAGCATCATCTTAACACCAGTTCAGCTGATCAAGGCAATGAAGCAGGAAGAAAAGTAGTGGGAAACTGAGGATATCTATCACCAAGGGGAAAATCCCTTCCCGAGGACGGTATCCAAACACCCAAGTGGCACCAGAGGGCACAAAGGCATCTCGCACATCACGAAGGAACTCTGGCCCTTGGTGTGCAGAGGTCCAGGCTCTGTGGTAAGAGCAGGAAGTTTTCCTTTAAAAGAAGATAAAAATACATGCCCTGCCTATTTAAACAGCTTCCCTTGGAAATGGGATACTTGCAGTGATACCCGCGAAGGTACACTTTCTCCAGCACCTTCATGCCCCCTTTGCCCATGTGAGCAGAAAGAAGTCTTAAGCACAGTGACAGCCCTGTGCTTGTCATGAAAGCAGGCAGCAGGGTGGAGGAAAAAACCGGTCTGTGCCTCTTAAATGTTTCTCATGCAGTTGAGTGTCAAAGCTCAGGGGCTGCACATGGGGGAGGCCCATCCGACAGGTAAAACACCTCTCGGTGCTGGCTGTGAGCTGCAGGCAGCGAGTCTTGCCTCCTTCTTGCACTCGCAGGAAACACCGTTGGTATGAAAATGTCAGTGTGTTTGGTGCCTTGTGAAATAGATTGCACTGACACCTGAACACACGCGCACACACGCACTCTCACACACTCACACACAGGGTGATCGGTCCTCCACCGAAATGCATGGCCATGCCATTGTTTTGGAATTTTAAAAAGGGAGGGAAAAAAAATCAAACATCATTTTTTTGCTATCATCAATGTTCACTTTTTTTAAACCCTTTTTAACCTCTGCTTTCCCTTCCTGTGTGGTGTCAGAGTCAGACTTCAGCTCTTTGAGACCTCTGGTAGCTTCATTCTATGTCTCTTTATAAGAATGTCCTACATTGTGGACCTCAGGGTGCTCTGCATGCTCTGCATGTCGCAGGCATGGCTTAGGGCTGGGCCAGATTTCCTGCACCAGGCAGAGAGTCCAGTATATTGGGAAATTTGTGCTTTCCATTTCCTCTGCGTACGCCAGGTTAACAGGTTTGCAAACTCCCTTACTCCTTTGCAGGACTCTCCTTGCTGAGGCAGAAGAAAACCTAGTAACAGCTTCAAGAAAAACACTGGAAGGCCCCTATAGGGCCTCCAAAATGGGTACAATTAAACATCATGCTTGACCTCATCTTCAAGGTCCTCTTGCCATGGCAGTTCAGCGGGAGATAATGAGGAAAATCCTTCAGTAAATCCAGCTGGGCAAAAGTTGAATTCGGAAAAAAAACCCCAGCTGTATCATCTCCTGATGAACATCTTTTTTGTAGAGTCTCTATGTATACATATGTAGGTGTGTATGTATATGTATATATATGTCATGTCATGTTCCAGGCTGTTAGGCAGGTCAGATTTCTTCAAATGAGTAATTTGCACAGCTTTTTCTTAACGGGAAACATTGTGCTCAAGCACAAGGAAAAAAAAAGTATAGTTTTTCATAGTGAAAAATTAATCTTGGATGTGGAGAATGTGCTGAAATATTCCTTAATGCTCCCAGATGAATTTTTGTATTTGTTTGTTGTTTTGCAAGACCCTAGCAATGGTCCTTTTGTGCTCTGTCTTCAGAAGGGTTAGGCTTCACAAACAGCATGATTTAATGCATGATCTTTAATGAACTTGCTCAGGATTTATACTGGCACCAAAATCTGACCCATAGCAGCTATATGCAAATACACTCTTAAAAATACTGTGCAAAAAGTGACCTACTTCCCCTAAAGCTCAGGTAATGAAGAAAGAAGGACTTATGCCACCAGAGACCTCCCCTTGGAGCACATCTTTGGAAACATTCAATCAAGGAGTCTCTCCAATACAACCTCCAAAGGGAAACCTGATCATTAAAAAATGACATTTCTGTGCTGTGTGATGAATGACAATTGAGCTGGCAGGTCTCATCAAGACAGAGGACTCATCCCACCAGAGCGCTGATGTCAAGGGAAACAATCCCTTTGATTCAGAGTTTGGGCCAGGCTTGAAATGCAGGGACCAAGGGCAAGTGCTTGGTTTCCAGGGCATCCTAGGCTCTGTTGTAGCACATCCTCAAAATCCTTCCACAAAGACATACTGCGGCTTAACCCCTTTGGATCCCTTTTCACTGCTTTGGTAGTAAGCGTGTTCCAGTCAATCACAAGTTCTGCAAATCTAGCAGCATCAAATGCAAAGTCTGAAAACAACAAACCACAGTCCCTTTGCACCTGAACTTCTTGAAGGTGGGCATTGCGGATCAGGGCCTCCTGCTCAAAATCTGTATGTGCCTCAAACTAGGACTAATGTATCCAGAAGTGTACGGGTTTGGTATAGATCCCAGCTAAGAAAGACAATCATTCCACAAGCCCAGATTGCTCTGGAGATGAGGACAAGTTGTTTTTCGCAAAGGAAATACTGAGGTACTGTTGTGTTTATGTTGCCCTTCAATGAGAAATTCCTGGCAGAGCTGGGTGTCCTACAACGGATGAGAAGGAAACCAGGGTGGGATAGGTTTCACCTAATTAAAGACATATGTGATGAGGTTGTCTTTCTGAACACTTCACATGGGACCCCCACTAGAGACAATGAGGGAAAAGGGTTCCCGCAAAATGCATCTCACTTCCTCTGCTTTGGTGTCTATTTCAGACGAGGAGTCACACCCTGGGCCGGACCTCCACGTAAAGGTTGCTGAGGAGACCAAATCCAATGCAGAGCTTGTACCTGCCTTATAAGTGACTACACCTGGACATCCCACCACAAGCCCAGACTGTGCAGGCTCAGTCTCTGAGCTCTGGAGGTCTTTGTCATATTTTGGAGACTTGTCGAGATTCACCACCAAGACCAAGAACAAGTTGACTCTCCTCTAGTGTTTCACCATGGCTAGAGCGCACCAAACTTCCTTTCATCTCAGCAATCCTTCTTCATGAGCCTCTATAGTGCACAGTGCCTGCCAGCAACCAGCACTTCAAACAGTGCTGAACTGACAGTAGACACTAGACGCTGGATGCTGAGATGTTATAACCAGCCCCTTTCTCATGTCCTTCACAGGACTGTCACATCTACCCAAAGAGGAAAACATGTAAAAGCTCTTATAAGAGGGCAGGGAATATCCAGCTGTAATAATTCTGACATGCCCATGAAAAGGCATGAACCTGATGCAACCAGATTATTTAACACACTCTTAACCAGTTATTTGACTTCTGCTTCCCTTCCATGGCAGCTGAAGGTGCCGGATCCCATCACATTTGACAGCACGCAGAGCAAGTCTGTCCAAGCACTGTCCAAGGAAATCTCTTTATTGTCAATATACTGCAGACCCCCTTGGAGATTCCTGGGGTGCTTAACTCAGCCAAAGAAGAGTGATATATTTAAGAGTTCTGCATTTTCTAAATTGCAGTGAGGCAGAAAAAAAAAAATACATGCCCGTAGCCACCAAGCTGTGGGTTACTTTGAAAGGGAAAGCTTTCCCCCTTTGCACAATCTCCCAAGTATGGCATGGGGCCTAATTATATAATTACACAATAGATCCAAATTGTTTCAAAGGAGCTGTTGTGTTCCAGCAGGTACATAATAAGTTTATAGTATCAACTAATTACACTGTTATATAAGGGCCCAGAATGACTTTTAAAACCAACAGACAGATCTTCTCGGCTATCAAACACATATTGTTTTGTTTGGGGATTTTTTCAAAACCTCATTATGAAGGTAACCTGTGCTTTCTACAGCCTTTCTAGAGGGGATATGAATGTCAAAACTATGCAGAAAGTGCTGGGTTTAATACTGAGTTGGTGTATAACATCTCTACTGACCTCAGTGGACCATTTTAGATGCCAGCAAAATCCAAATAATGCACATAAGTCAATGGCTCAGAATCCATGTTAACTAAGACTATGGGGACATAATCAAATGGAAATTACCATGGTTTAAACAGCTACTGCCAAATATTGCCCATCTTGTGCCGTGCTGGTTTGAGCTCACAGGTTCAACCTCACTGGTGGAATGCTGTAGGAGCACACAGCGATGGGCTCTGCTGAAGGGGACATCTGGTCTGTCACAGCAGCTCAGGTGTATCCAGTTGTGCCTTTATCCCCTCTTCCCACAAAAGACATGGAAATAAAGGTGGATTTTAGCACAACAGGGCCTCGCTGGGCGCTGACCCTTGCTGCTAGCCTCTCTCAAGGGTGAGTCTCTCGAGGGCTCTGGGTTTCAGAGTCAATAAAAAAAACATTTTCCATTTACAGACCAGTATCAGGGCCAGGCTCCCTCAAAACCTGGACACTATTTCTTTGTGTCACCTCAAGGATGGATGGCCAGGGTGTGGCAGAAAGTCACACAGAAGGCCCTGGGAAGACACATAGTACTAGAGGGGGTGAGGGACAGCCTCCACAGCAAATTCCTGCCTGGCTGTTCACATCTAGAACATACCCTATCCAGAAGGTACCTAGGCATTATCCTCAAAGGGGCTTACTAGAAGTCCTTCCCTAGGCTGTGCTCCTTTCCTCTCCTGTGATCTGACCCACTCAATGCATATCCATCATATAACCCCAGGCAATGTCCCATCAGCCCATACCCCTCAACACCCCATGGGCGTCTCACCCACTATGGCAGAGGAAAGTTGCGTTGTCTGTCCTAGCAATAAAGGAAGGTGAAATTAGGGATCACCCCACCAGCCTCCTCAAAGTTGCTGTCATGTGAAGCCAGAATGATGGGGAGGACCCTTTAACCCAGAGCATGCAGCACACATGCGTTTTGTTACCATCCATTCACCCTTCAGAGAGCAGCTGGGATTCCCCAGCTACAACAGGACATTCGTGGAGCTATAACTTTGTAAACTCAGCTCAGCCTTTCAGGAAGAGATTTCTAATTTTATCCAGGCTATTCATCCACCCTTAATTTGCAATGAGAAAAAGAAGCTGTTGCAGGGTTATTATTAACTATTGGCCAAGAGAGAATGAACTCCAGGCTTGGCTGACTCCCTTTTTGGTAGAAAGCAAGTGCACAGACAGCAGACACATTGCTGTTTTGCTTCCCAAGCATTTCTGCTCCTGAATGAGGATGTTTGATAGCCAAAGTAGCAGGACAGACTTTATTTTACAGGTGTAGCTGAGCTGTCCAGGCTCTACCCCAGCCACCTGGGCTTGGAGACCTTTGGCCAGCCTGCAGAGCTTAGCCTCGCTCCCCCTCCACCTCCTCGTAACTGCAGTACCTCTCAGCGTCAAGCCCTTGCTCTCCTAAAATGAGTGGGAAAAGTCCCCATCAGCCTCACTCAGGCTCTGAGATCTGACCTCAGACAAGCGGATGAGTGTTTCACCATCATCTGGTGAAGTTCACATGTCTCCACTTGCTTCAGCAGAGTGGTCCCTCTGAACACTTGCTAAGTGTGTGATTTCCTGCAGCGCAGTAGACCATATTCAAACCACCTCATCAAGCACATGAGATGATCCTGGGCCTCGGTACAAGGCCAAGGAAGCAATGTGTTAGTCTGCCCCAGCACTGATTCCCAGGGCAGAGATGTAAAACCCCCTAAGCTGGAGAACTCGAGCCAGCCAGAGGAAGAGGGCCTCCAGCTATGCCCTTGCACCCAGCTACGCCGTGCCCATGAATCATTCTGCCTATGACATGTTTGCAAGAGGTGATTAATGACAATTCTTCAGCTATGAGAAGTGTTTTTAATACAACAGGTAAAGTAACAAACAATAGAAGAAAGGAACAGTAAGAAATCCACATCCTTATTAGCTGGGCTGGTAGCCCAAGGATTCAAACAACTGCTCTTAACCAGAAATGTTGCAAAGGTTGTTATTTTTTCCCTAAAGTCTCCTTAAAAAATAGTTACTCTTATGCCTGTCATTGCAGGATTTGCCACTTGCTTCATACTACTTCCCCCAAATTCACCCTGGGAAAAACGTTCTTACCAACCCAGCATGTATCCCATTGCTCCACCTGCTTTCGCTTGCATCGAGAGAAGATCCACGCAGCACCAACACAGTCCTTCACCGTAGACATAAATCAGTTTGCACCCAACATCTACCAAAGAACCTCACCCCAGAATTTCCTACCAATCCCCCGCCAATGAGAGGGGAGAGGAGACAAACCAGGTCCCAGAAAAATATACCCGGGACATGTGAGTGTGTAAAGCTGTGGGGCATGGGGACTTCCATGGTAACTCTGTGTATAAACACGACCAAACAGCTTGAAGTAGCTGCTCTCCTTGCAAGGCCGATGAACAAAGTATCTCTGTAGCTTGGCCAACACAGCAAGCTCCAGCCAAATGTAAATAGCCTGCAGGGCTTTTTGGCACTTTGCACTCTATTTTGCATACAGCTGGTAATGTTTTAAAGGCCAGGCCCAGCCAAGGGTAATGCTTCCAAGAACAGAGCAGGAAACACTTTGTGTACAGAAAAGGGTCTCAGGAGAAATCAGTGAAATCTTAAGACCTTTTGTGTTTCTTTCTCCCTCCCCAAATCAGTGTGTTTCATTTTTACACGAAAAATTTCCAGAGCTCCAGGTAGGCCGCCTAGACGTGACCGCTGCGTTTCATGCTCCAAGTGCTCGGTAACAAAGGTATTAGCTCAGATCTTGCAAACACATAAACACTTGCTGTGCGTAGGCAAGTCCTGCTGAGCGTGTCCGTGATGTCTTTCAGGGGAGAATTTGCTGAAGCCGACTGATGTGAGTGCAAAGTGTGAGAGATGGCATCAAGGGAAGATGAAGATCGGATTAAAGCATCTAGTGACACCCTTTGCATCTTCCACAGTACCAATACGAGGGAAATATCATGATATTTCCAAATGCCTGGGTATCATTCAACATTTTGGGAGACATTAGCAAGACTTAGGGCTGAGAATGGGTTGTTGTGATGGAGGGAGGCAACCTCTACCTTGAACTCTCCAAAACCCCTGATCTCCAGGGGCTTGTCCTTGCTGGTGGGATGGGATTTCCCTCTTGATAGAAGGATGACGAACTGGGACTCCACTATTTTTTTCAGCTTACCACCTTAGCACCACTGTTTAGGGTATGAAAAGGAGAAATGTGGTTCTCCTGCAGCCTCTCCCACTCCTGTCTGATGGAGTAGAGGTCTGGGGAGGGGAGGCAGATGGATCGGCCAGAGCAGAGGCACACTGAGCGTGCAAGGCTGAAACAGGCAGTCACATAAGATTAGTATTGCAGTAGTAATTTTGTTATCCTTTGATATCATGTGTTTAAAATCACAGTGTACCAGCACGGGCATTTTGCCCACCTGGGCCTCTCCTTTCAACCTCATTGTGTTTGAACGTGTTTGTAGGGCAGGACCATCATGTCCTAGAGGGAGACTGTCCTTCTGTTAGCTGTCCCAGTCACTTGATTATTCAGGGCTGAAAGATGGGTGCTGGCTGAGTTAGCAGCAGCCTTCGAAGCTGGCAGCAAAATGGAATATGTGTCAGTAACTCCAAAAAGGGAAGCAGAGATGACTTGGAGAGGAGTTATCACTACACACTCACAAAGTAAAATGAAAAGCTCAGTTTATCATATTTTAGTGTCTTCTACTTTGAATGTTACAGATGTCTGTCCTTTCACAGGTAATTCATATGTGCCAGCCCAAATCACGGCCCTCCAGACAGGGCTGGAGCACAATGGAAGGATCACGCTGTGGAGCAACCCCCGGGGACAGATGGGGGACTGTGTGCTGCTGTCAGATGTTACAAAGGGCTACACTTTCATCTCTTTGTATTGTGGCTGCACATCATGGGCTGGACAGGGAACAGAAAAATGGGGAAAAAGCAGAGTTGGGATCTATAGTGAAAGCCATGCATTTAACATCACTGGCTGGGGATGCAGTCGAAATCTCATTGTTGGCTTTAAAGACAACACAATGAGGTCCTCTCCACTCAGGGCTTAATCCCCTTCCTTCTGACCACCTTTGCCATGGGATGGACCTTCTATGGGAGGCAGCAGCTCTGATGTTGTCAGATACCAAGGAACCAAACTGTTCTTGGCCATGGGGACATCATGATATGCAAACATGTTGTCCAGTCTGCAAGTGGCAACACTACTGTCTTTATAAGTACGTCTTTCTAGCCTTGTTTCCAAACTGAAAAGGCTTATGGACCTCCTGGATAAGCACCTTTTCTCTTACCGCAAACCTTGTCCTTTCTTCTCCAGTCCAGAACAAATTCCTACTCCTCTTGCTTTCTGCAGGGGTTAAGCAGCCTAAATTGAGATTAGTAGTAACAGAAGGAGACCTATCTCTAAAATGTTCCTACCTCTTTCCTTGATAAGGAAGGAGCACAGTTCTCAAGGGGACACCGTAGAAGAAGGGAAAGAAAACACCTTCTCATTACAAATATCAAAATATCCTTCTCCAGTCCCAACAAGTGATTGGCACGCATGCAAACATGTCTACATTTGTTCTTGTACCTGTCATGGTTTGTGCTGGACTGGCCACTGAAATGAATGACAGATGTTCTCCCCCACCTCTCTCACCAAGGAGAGGAGGGAGATAGAGAAAGAGACTTATGAGTTTAGGAAAAAACTACTTTAAGGAAATATTGATAAAATAAAAATAAAATAATGAAATATGTATAAAACTGTATCGAGCTCCCAGGATGACAATCACTTCACTGGCTGGCACTGGGAAAGTCTCAGACTGGACTCAGTGATGGACAGGAACTGGATTCCGGACCTCCATTCAGGAATGGACAAATTGGGATCAAAGGCAGACAGACAGACAGCATCGTTCTCAGACACCAGCCATTGAAGAAAGAGGGCTGACCATTTGATCCCTCAGCTTTTATACTGAGCATGAGGCAGATGGGATGGAATACCTTCTTGGTCAGTTTTGGGCCACCTGTCCTGTCTGCTCCTCCCCATAGGTGAAACATCTCTATGCTTTTCCGCTTCCGACCCTCCAGTGGGGCAAATAACAACGTTTGCAGCCTTGGGTGTTAAAGCAATAAGTATAAGCAACAGCCTCTCTGCATACCATGCCTGCGCATCAACTAGAAACAATCAGGTCTTATCTCTCTGGGACCGAACAGTGTCTGAACAATATGCTGGGAGTTTCAGAAAGTTCGGTTAGTTAGAAAAGGCTTAACTGAAAAGTAAAGTTACTGAACTAAAATTTGGTTCTGTTTTAACTCAAACCAGGACATGCACCAAGCAACTTCTGAACCTGTTAGCCAGATGCAGGGGAAGATACCTTACAGACAGCTACAGTACATGAACAAAGGCAGAGGAGAAATTAATTTCCTGGAATCAATTTTTTCCTTAATAAATTTGCAACCCAAAGGGGTTGATTTCTACAGTCAAACTTAGTTGCTGGCAAGCCCAAAAACTGTGAGAAGCGATGGGTTTATTCAAGGAAAATGGGAGCTATTAATACAGGCAATTAAAAAAAAAAAATCAATCAGGAGATACTAATCCACAGGGAAACTGGAGACAGTGGTGCTCATAAAACTGCCACCTGTCAATATTTACCTTCTTGTTATATGTGAAAAGTCAAATTGTGGCACTGCAAATGAGATGGGGGGGGGACGACGTGGAACCTCTCATACATGCAAGCTTGAATCCCTTAAGTCCCTTGCTTGCCAGAGCAGGTGGGCGACGTTGGTTGTGACTCAAGATCTCAGCAGTTTCCTGTCTGAGAAGGTCATGTCCCAGACTGCTGAGAAAGGTTGGGCTCAACCCCACCGGGGGCACGCAGAGCCGCTTGGCTTGAACGTGGAGGGAGCTGACATATAGGTAGGGTTGGCCCTCACTGACGCCAAAAAGGACTATAGCCTGAATGTCTCCAGGGAGCTGGAGTGGAGGCACTGCTGCCCAGCATGAGCTGCAATATCAGAATCCAGCCCTTTGCTAGTCTCGGGGAATGGAGGTGGGATGGCCTTGCAAGACAAGCAAGCACAAACAGCTAACAAAGCAAGATAAATATGGGACATAAATACGTGACGGCGCGAGAGGCGGTACCATAAACTTATTTTATTGCCACTTGTCTGCAAAGGCCAACATAACTCACTCCCTTCACCTCACTCTGTCATTCATGAATAATAAGATTGCCCAAACACATGCCAATAAAAACCTCCTCACGCTTCTGCACTGGGATATGCGGACACTATCCGGGGTAAGGAACTAAAGGAACAGGGGTTTTTAATAATTGTCAGTCCTGTGCTTTTCATACCCTGAATATCTGATGTAATATTTATTGATTCCTGATAAAATCTGATTTTTCATGTTAGTTCCTAAACAGCTGCTCTCTGAGTTAGTCCCTATCTTAAGAGGTCTTCAGAAGCTCCTTCAGGAGTGATATGAGCACAGCCGAACCCAGATCCTGCAGGCAGAGGTCCGTGGTGTTGCCAAAGTCCAGCCCATGCTTGGGGCTGAGCAGGTCTGTACAAATGCAGTCGACACAGTGCCAGACCCAAGCAAGCATCCCGAAGGCTGAACTAGTCTGTCCTGCCTCTCTGCAGGGTTCTGGGCTTTTGATTTGTTGTGGTTTGTGTCAAGCCGTGCAGGTGTATTTGCGGAGCCAGGCTGTGCCCAGAGGTGCTGAAAAGAGCTTGACCCATGCCTCCATAAAAGCGGGGAGTCTGCCTGGTGGTTTTAGAGATGCATATTGAATATCGTAGAATCATAGAGTCACAGAATGATTTAGGTTGGAAGGGACCTTAAAGATCATCGAGTTCCAACACCCCTGTCATGGGCAGGGACACCTCCTACTAGACCACGTTGTTCAAAGCCCTGTCCAACCTGGCCTTGAACACCCCCAGGGATGGGGCTTCCACAACTTCTCTGGGCAACCTGTGCCAGTGCCTCACCACCCTCAGACTGAAAAATTTCTTCCTAATATCTAATTTAAATCTCCCATCTTCCAGTTTGAAGCCATTCCCCCTTGTCCTATCGCTACATGCCCTTGTAAAAAGTCCCTCTCCAGCTTTCCTGTAGGCCCCCTTTAGGTACTAGAAGGCTGTTATATGGTCTCCCTGGAGCCTTCTCCTCTCCAGGCTGAACAACCCCAACTCCCTCAGCTTGTCCTCATAGCAGAGGTGTTCCAGCCCTCTGATCATCTTTGTGGCCCTCCTCTGGACCTGCCCCAACAGGTCCATATCTTTCCTATGTTGGCAGCCCCAGAACTGGACGCAGTACTCCAGGTGGGGTTTCACCAGAGCAGAGCAGAGGGGCAGAACCACCTCCCTTGACCTGCTGGCCACAGTTCTCTTGATGCAGCCCAGGATACCGTTGGTTTTCTGGGCGGCGATCACACATTGCCAGCTCATGTTGAGCTTTTCATCAACCAACACCCCCAAGTCCTTCTCCTCAGGGCTGCTCTCAATGTAGTGCCTAGTGCCTTGGGTGCTGGCAGGTGAGAAGTTAATGCTTACTACCCTTTTGCTGAACGTCAGCTTCTTCTCACCTACCCCAAAGGACCGTGGGTTTGGGTGCTGTCCCCCTCCCTCCCTGCCCTGACCAGCCACATCCTTGCAGCCCACTCCAGCCCCTGCATGAGCAGCATCCACCAGGAAACGTGACAGGGAAGACGTGTGTGGGATAGACTGTGCCAGAGCCGGAGGGGAGGGAGCTGGATCAGGCTTGTGGATATGTGCAGCCACGGAGGAGAGGTTTCTGCTGCCTGCGGCGGGGCTGCACTCCCCAGCCCGTTGCTCCAACCCACAGATGTGTGGGCATGCCCAGAGCCCACATCAACGCAGCCTCTGCCTCCCGAGGGAAAGCCACTTCAGAGACGGGATGTCTCTTCCCCTGCGCCCGCAGCTCCAGCCCCGCCAAGCAGCGTTCGTGGGAGGCAGAGCTGGGGTCACGCACTCCCTGCCTCCTCCTCTCTGCTGAAGGGCAGAGCTAGAAAAAGACAGTGAAATGGAGCATGTGGGTCAGCAAAGAGAGACAGAGCCTTTTTCCAGAGCCCCCGAGGGAAAACTGCTGTGCACAGGACATTGATGAGTAGTAGGGTGCCTGCTGGGTGATGCACAGGCAGAGAGATGGTCCCCAGAGCTGATCCTCTTTCCTCCTGTTACAGACCGACACTTCTGTGTCACCGTGGTCACAGGGGAAAAGGAAAGCAGACGGTTCTTGTTGCCTTCCCATTACTGGGTGACATAGCAGCATTTCCCCAGCTTGCACGGGCTGTGTCACCCATCTGGGCTGAGAGCTGGAAGCTGTAAATCAAGGTGTCCAGTGGAAGTCGTAAGGGGATAAAGCATCCACAGTAAAATTTCTCTGACAAGTAGTCACAGCTGAGATATCACTTGATGAATGGCAGCAAAATCCCCAATGCGAGATGATGGATTCTCCGTGGCTGTGAGCAGACTGAACTCTGCTGTCGCTGTCAGGGCTTTAGGACATCTGCTACTTCAGCAGGTACACGTGAGGACATACCCAGACCAAACCCCACACCACTCTCAGCAAGAGCAGCACAGGTACCTCTCTTTCAGTTGCCTCCAGCTAGGGAGAGCTGGCTTTGTCATTAATCCATCAAGCTCAAAGGCATCAGTTTTAGTCACACCTTAGGCACTTTGCTCTTCTTCACCTCCCAGTCCACGTAGGTAAAAAAAAAAAATAGGTAATTGCCTCATCAATCTAGGGTGATTTCTCCAGGACAGAGCCTAGAAGCAGTGTCAATTGAAATGAGGGCTCAAAATGATTTAATCACTCCAGAAAAGTGTATAACAAGTTACATTAAAGTGCTAAAAAAGTGGATATGGAGGGACCATGACATCTACACCAGATGCCAGGACATGGGGCACTCACCTTATCAGCTTATGTATCCTAGAACTAGAGCCAACACCAACGCTGAGCTCTGTTGCTTCCCTGTCTCTCAGGATGGGCTGGTTCCCAGGTGCAAGCTCAAGAGATACAGGAGAAAGCTCATGTCCTAATTAAAGCCAAGCACCCCAAGGGTTATTTTCCAGATGGTGGGAATGTCCTCCATCTCCTGGGACAATCTCCAGCCAAATCAGGGTGTACAGCCACCCTGTAATAAATACTCATCCTCATTTATGACGTGATCATAAATGTTGCAGCAGGAGTTGTAACAGAGAAAATAGTACCAGATATGGCTTGGAAAAAAAAATAATCAGGGAAGGGTTTTCCATTTCTCTTTCGTTTCCTGGAGACACCAGGAATTTCAAGAGATAAGGTACATCTGTAGCATATCCTGGTACTCTGCATGCTGAGCAACAGCCCTAAGAATTAATTGGGCCGTGAGAACTGAGGTTGTCATGGGCAGCTTCCCAGAACTGAAGAATTAAACATCATGTCCAAAACCACTTATAGTATCTCAAAAATAAAATACAGGTGTCTAAATCCACTCAACTGGAGTTGAGGGTTGGTTTTATTTTGTTTGTTTGCTTCTTACTTTGAAATTTTTCAAATAGAATAAAAATTGTGGGTTTAGTCAAAGATTTCTAGGGGAAACGGGATTTTGGCAAAGACTCCTGCTTTTGAGATTTTGTCAGCTCTGTACTAAGACTCACTGGTGGTTGTCACTGGCGAAAGGAAACAATATATTGCAGAGTCCATTGCTCGTGGCACACAGTCTGGTTGGCTATCTTAGCCCACTGAAGGGGAGAAGGAACAAATTACAGCGCTCCAGAAGCTACTGCAGCTCCAGACCTGTCCAGACCTGTGCACTGAATGTAAGGCTTTGGACAAATGAGTCTTGTCGTATGCTTACAGGTAGACCTGTGTTTACAGTGCTGCGTTACGGCCCATTTTTCTCCCTCCAGCTTCATGTGCCACGCAGAACTCAACGGTCTGACCCTTAATCCTACGTGTGGGGAACACCAGTACCTGGCTCTGCCTGGACAGAGAGGACCCTCCAGTCTCACCTAGGTACAGTACCATGACCCAGACCTCTTCATATCACCAATGTGCCCATGTTGCTCTTATCAGACCCAACGCAGTATTGTCTCATAGACTGGGGAGGAAAATTCCTGAGAGGTGAGTGAGTCCCATTTTTCAGCTCCAGACTTTAGTGCTTAGCAGATGTGTTCGATGAAAGATGGGAATTTATACAAAAAGCAGTTGCTTCTCACTAAAGAAGAAGTATGTTTAAACCTCATTTCTGCTTGGAAAAGGCTTAGTGTCATTTTGTGACTGGCTATGGATGATGTATAACTCAAGCATGCTGGAAAACCAGTCTGGTCTGCACCAAGGGAGAAAAATGTACATTACAATTGAGCGCTTTCCACCCGTATCTCCCCTTCTGCAAGGCCCAGCCGCAGAACAAGGAGAAGGTCACTGTGTTATACAATACAGCCATACACCACTCAGAGTTTACATGCTATGGTGATACTCTAGAGACATCCTGCGCATAGCAAAAGACTGTAATAAACAATGCTGCAAGACAATCCCATTCATTTTAGTGAGACTTTTCTCACAGAAAGTTAAAAAATATTGGAGATGAAGGAAGAAACACCCAGACTAAGACAACGTTTGGACCAGGTCCCATTTTAAGTTCTGTTTGCAGGAGGTCTTGGCTGCATTTGTATTTACCAATAGATGCACAACCCAACATGGCACGCATCTTTCTGAATGTGCAGCCCACTGGGTGGGGATGTGTTGAAGAAAGTCTCAACTGCCCACGTAGACGGTTTCACTGTCAGAGCAGCCAAAGCACACAGCAATGAAGGCAACAGTGCATTTGCTGCACAGGGTGTCTGTGTCCCTGCAGGTGACCTGGCCAATTCAACCCAAGAGATTCCCTTCGATGACATTTGGATGAGGTCTTATTTTAGGTTCTGTTTGCTGGAGCAGAGTTCCAGGCTGCAGTGTGATGCCCAGATGCGCAGATGGGGGACCTTTTGAAGAGCGTGGAAGTCACTATTCGAATGCCATGAGCTGCTAAGGAATATTTAGGAGCTACAAAAAGTTACCAAGCATCCTCAGCTCTCTTCTTTCCCTCCTTTCCCAGATCATCGGACAAACTTTATGGAGAATTAAACTGACCTTGTACCTCCAACCCTTGGTCTTCCACTCTCGCTGTGCCCTTCCCTGCTTAAGGTACCAATCAACAGTGACAGCACATAAATTAAGCTAAGGGAAGGGTGACATTTCCTAAACATTCAGACTTTCTGAGATTTGAGTCAGATGAGAAACCTCATCAGAATGAAGACCTGGGCTTTCTTGTGCACGACCCTAAAACAGTGGAGGTAGTTTTGAAAGCTAACCCACAAATGCTTCTTATTTTCTAAGCTCATCTGAGGGCTGCCACTTTTACACATACCTCAGCAGATGGACTAACACCCTCTGGAGCCACAAATAGTTCTTGCTGCAGCCACAGTAAGAGCTATACAACTGGAGGCATAACAGACTCACATCGTCGGCAGAAGGGACACAGAGGTGAAGTTGTTAGCAAGCACCAAGCAGGGGTTACGGCACCTCGAGTCCTCGAATGGTCTCTGCTGGTGTGACAGCCACCTCTTTGGTGAATACCAGGGTCTGCTCACAGAGCCAAAATGTGTGAACATCTAAAACAAGGATCAGCTCAGGCAGTCAGGAGGATCTTGGCTGTGCTTCGTAGCAGGCAATACTGGAGAATTACACCTTTTGACAGACATTGAGTTGGACCTGTAATCCAAAAGCTGTCACTGCTACAGAAACTGCTACACAGGAAAAAAAGTCACGCGGCTGTTACCCTTTAGCACTTTGGCTTTATCTTCATCCTAACTTGTCTTCCTGCTAATATAGATTAGATCAACACTGACAAGGAGCATGATAGAGTCTAACAATGTCCGACAGTTGGAGAGCTGCTCTGATGATGTTTAAACCACCCAGTCCAATTTTTTTTTTTTGGGGGGGGGGGAGGGGGGGTGGTTTAGTGCAGAGGACAGGGCCAACCCAAAGCAAATGGGAATAAGAGAGACCTGGCAATTTCCAAGCATCTTTAGCTATATCTGTATTTTTTCCCATGCATTTATATGCATTTAAAGTCTGCCGGCAAAGTGGGAAATTCCTAGGAATGCCTTTTACCCTTTAAAACCTTACAAATGCAATCTCAATCTCCAAGGTACTTTTGCCTGCCCAGGGTCATATCAGCAGCTGGAGAACACGGCGCTGCACTTAGATATCCCTGGGCAGATGCAGCCCCAAGCCCTTGCAATAACCTGTCACAGTAGAGTTACACAGACTGGATACCAAAGAAGGAGGGTGGTCTCTCCTTTTCGGCATTAAAAGCGTCCTGGGCTCTTTGATGGGATCTGTCTACCCTGCATTAGATCAAACCCTCTAATGAAGTGAAACAGTCGCTGTCTTCAGGAGGAGTGAGTGCAGTAACCAGCCTTGAAGACACAGCTGCCACTTCCCAGTTGGTGGAAGAGGTTATCAGAGATGGTAATTTCTAAAGCATCCATTCAGCAGGGTTTATCTGAGCTGGGCTTCTGAAAATGCTTCAGTGGTTTCCTTGGACTTTAGCCACTAAAGAGAAGATCCAGGTTGGCACTACTGTACTGCATTTAGTATTATTTTGAAGTCTGGCTGCAGTCTGTTTCTAATAACTGTCCATGAAAGATGTGTCTCTGATCATATCTTGGAGTTATTTTGGTGTTGGCCCGTGGAAGGAGGATTAGGACTGGCCTTGGAAGTGCTGCTGTTTTATCCCTCTTTACCGGTATTGTGCCAGGGAGCCTTGGTAAACTCACCCAACACTTCTTTGGCCCCATCTCATTTGCAACATGAAGATTACACTACTTCGTCTTTCCAAGACGTGTCCTCTTCCAGTGCTAGGCTTTATTATCATTGATATTTTTCCCACATTTCAGGTAAAATGCTAACAGGCTACGTCTTGGGGAAAGAAGGGGCAAAGTGTGAGGACCCTGTTCTGCTGGCGTTTATAACCTCTTGCATACTCAACAACTGGTATAATTTAAGTATAAGAGGGGGTTGGAGGAGAATTCCAGCCTAATTACACATTACAATGGTGCTGTGCTGCTTCTGGGAGACCAGCCAGGCATCTGGAAATAGGTTCAGCTCCCAGCAGGGGGGAGTTGACAGGACAAAGGAGAGAAGGCTGGGGAGTAAGCGGGACAGAAAACACAAGCAGAGGAGGTGGCCCAGCTTCAACCAGGAAATGGCAATATTACCAACACCAGGCAGCATGGACATGGCACCCATGTGGCCAACCTCAGAGGTAAATGTGGGCCATAGCGGTTTGAGTTCAGGTGCCACAGGATGCCCCTTAACCTCGCTGAGAGCCTTGCACCAGGAGCACACGCAATTCGTAGCTGAGCTTCTCACTTGTCATGGGCCTCCTTGGAGGCCTTTTCAAAGACTCATCCCAACACACTGCCTAAGAGCTCTGGTCCCGTTGGGCCACCTTGGAGGTAATTTCAAAGAGTCATCCCAACATATTGCCTAAGAGCTCTGCTTTCTCTCCCATCAATGCAACAGCTTTGCACGTTCAGTGGGAACAGGTCTTGTCTGCACCTCACTTACTACCAAAACAGTGTTAAAATAATCTCCCAGCTTCTCTGCCCAGGACAGATCACCACTCATTCTTGCACACATTCCCAGGGCAGAGGTGGCACTACAAGACCACCTTCCCCACATTCCCCCTACATCCACGAGGCTTCCCTGGCCAAGAGCCACAGCTGGGAATGGTTAGTAGAGACTAAACTCATGTCCCTTGCAGACAAGGGGTGGTCTTCTCTTTCTTGGCATACAAAGCAGCAGAAGAGGGTGCCCTGGCAGCTGCTGTTTGAAAACACTGCTTAAGTGACTGTGAAGAGCCAGATGGACTTCAGCCCTGAAGACTCAAGTGCCCTATTTAGCCACAGAGCTGGGAAGCAGTGAGTGACTGTAAATTTTGCATGCAGGCTGTCTCAGTGTCCTCCAGCCCTGGTTTGGAGGAGTCCATCCAGGCTGGATCAGCAGACCAATTCAGACCTGCCAACAAACTGCCGGAACAAGCTTGGTGAGCTGAACAGCAAGGAGCCAACCCATTTCACCAGCCTTCAGATGGGAACAATCCTTCCCAGCCCATGAGCCTGCAAGCAGGAGAGGGGAAAGGCTCCAGATTTCATTCTTAATCCTCCAAGTTATTCATACTACCCCCGTTCCCCAGCATTAGGAAGGGCAACGTTCCCTTATATGGTCAAGAAAAAGTGGAGAATATCTGCAATACATTCTCACATCTGTGCTCAGCCGAGCCTGGCCAGCATGTCCCTGTGAATGCAGAGGTCGGAACTGCCAAGAGCTGTGGAGCAAATGCCTCCACCCTGCTGTGAAAAGGCAGGCAAGGGGGATAAACAGATACGGGTGGAAACATTGCAAAATGGATTGCATTAAGCAACGCTGTTCATGGGTTTATGGTATCTGATCTGGGATGTTTTCCCGTGCAAGCCTGGAGCCCAGTAGGAAAAGGCAACTTGCAAATGTGCAAACAACAGTAAGAAAATGCTGCAAGGCCAGGTCCTGGAGAATGAACTAAAATGGGGCATGTAGACTCCCAAAGGACCCAGAAGAAAACTGGTCCTGCTTACTGAGACACATAGGTGCAGGTTCCCCTAATGAAATTCTCCAACATCTTCTTGCCTGATGTGAAGGTCAAGGTTTTAAACTGTGGAGACTTAGAAGAACGAAGGAGGGTTCAGACAGGGTCTTTGGGAAAAAAGGGACAAGAACACTGGGAAGATTCTTTCAACAGGTAACATTAGGGCTATAAAGAGGGAGATGTTGCCACATTTCTCTGCTGATGGAGACATAAATGCCATTTTGACATTTTAAATACCAATACCTGTGCCACCTCGTGCACACGAGCATGACTCATCTGAAAGGTTGCTCGGGCAGTGTTTGTCTAATGATAAAGTTCTTAACCACATTGATTTCTTCCACCTAGATGTCTTTCTTTCACAAAGGATCAGATGTTCAACAAATGGGTTTAGTTTTAGCAGGACTTGTATGCACATTAAGGAGAACTAAGCAGGTTTTTAAGTGTAATGCCCAAGTCTGAGAGGCCTCTGGGCTAATAAAAAGTCAGTTTGCAGTGCTGAAGACATGGCATGTACTGCATTCATATGGTGAAACCCAGAGCAATGTGGCCACATCCAAACCAGACTCAAGCATTGCCAGGGTCATGCTACCTCAGGCTAAAACGGTGCCAGGATGCAGGCTGCTGATGAAAATGTGCTTGATTGTGTGCCACTGGTCTTGAAAAGGGGTCTTAGCAGTACACAAGATGTCCTGCTCTGTCCTCCTACTAGCTTGGCCATGTCTCTGCATCCAAAATCCCCCAAGAAAATGGTGCAGGGACGAGGCCACCAGGCATTGGGGCAGCAAGCTAATTTTCAAAGCACCTTGGATTTCCTTCCCCCGTCCCACCTCCAGCCCTACTGGAGGATGCTCCAGGCCCAAGGACGAGCCTGGGATCAGAGGTCGCCAAGGTTGGTCTGGGGCTGACAAAGGCAGCTGAGGCATGAGGAAGAAGAGACAGACACAACTTCATCCCAATTGCCCCAAATTTCTTTCTTCTGATGACCATTTGGATTCGACCTGGGATGAGACAGCTGAAAAGAATGATCTGTCTAAGTCAGTTGTAGCTGGCTGAAAAAGAAGCACAGTTTCAGACCCTGGCGGTCCTGCTCACAATCCTCCTAACCAACTCCATCCCCAAGAAGCTGTGGATGCTCTGGAAATCAGAGCCTTTCTGTGTCAAGGTCCATATCTGAGGACTTAAACAGAGCACTCTGATTTTCAAAAGTGCCAAGCACCTTTAGCTTCTTTTTCCCCTAATGGCTTTTGTTGTTGCTTTAAAACTGCAACACTTTTTAAAATTCTTTAACATGTAACTAGTGTTTGGGGAGCATCCTGTTCCAGAACAGTTTTACACACCAGAAAATGGTCTGGTTTTCAGGAAAGACCTTTTCTCGCACATAGCAGTTTCTTAAAAGCATCTTGATTAAATAGCCTTTTTTTAAAAAATATTCCAGGCACTAACCCATCCAATGTCACCCAGCACTCACAAAAAAAAACCCTGCTACCTCTACATCCTAGAGACTCTGCAGCCCTAGGAAAACCTAAATACCTACTGTCATGGTGAAAAACACCCCAGTGCTTTGATTTTCTCCTGAAGGTTTTATGAAGAGACGTTGCTGGCAGCACACTCTGTGCCCTTCTCCAGGTCAGCCCTGCTTTTGCTATGAACATCTTGCCACTTTCTGCCAGCTTTGTAGCAAAAGCATCCCTGTCCAAACACATGGAGGAGAAACTGCTTTCCCCATGTTGAAACAGAGGTGATGGGACAAAGATACATAGGAAAAGTTGGGCACTGGCTAATTGGGCTCTATTTATGAGTAGGTAATTAGGTGCAGCTGCAGTACTCTCTGCTCTTATAGCTGCAAAGAGACAAAACATGTTCCCACTGTGCGCGGATGTCCTTTAACGTTATGTTCCTCTGGGGACAGCCTGTCTGGACAGCCTGCCTTACAGCATCCCTTGGAGTAGGACGGGGGAAGGAAAGCAGACTCCAACACAGGAGACTGCATCCAGGTCCCAAGAGTGAGCCGACACAGGAAGGGAATATCGAGACTGCCTGTATATTATCGCTGCTGGGCAGCTTGGACATCCAGGCCATTGTTCAGACAACAGGTATGGAGCATTTGGATATAGCAGTGAATAAAAAATACGTTTCACTGCCAGTGTCATGATATTTCTGTGCACTGCAGGGCAGCCTGGGGGTCAAGGGTCCTGTGATCTCCATCTCCAGAGCACAGCTGGGATACAGCCAACAGCAGGTAAAAACCTTCTTCCGAAAAGAACACTAGAGAGGAAATTACCTTTATTAAACGGACATGGACAAGGTAGTTTCCCAATCTCTGGCAGCTTCCTTGCCTGTTCTGCCTCATCCTTGGTGGTGGGGAGACCAGATGTTTGATGTGCTCACTGCACCCCTTCTGCCACTGCACCCACCGGGGCAGCAAGTACAAAATCTGTCCCCTCTCCCTTCACAGGCTCCCACCTCCCATTTTCGAACCAAATTTCCCCTAGATCCATCAATTCATTTACACTCAGAGAGGATCCCAGCAATGCCATTTTGACATGTCTCTGTTTCTCACAGTGAATGATCAAAACAAATGACATATCTCAGAGCCAGGGTCATCTGAGATATCCTCTGAAAATCTACTGGTTACTGAAGTGGAGACACCCCTTATTTTGTGCACATAAATATGATTTAATTAGTCTGTGGGAGGCTCTGGAAATCCTGCAAGGATGAAGCTCCCTTCAGCTGAGTGCCTTGAAAATGCATATGGAGAGAAGTTCCCTGCTTTAAAGACCTTCACCCAACCTTCTCCAGCTGATGGGGTGAAGAGGAGAGAAATGTCTGCAAATGAGGAAATGCTCCCCAAAAGTAAGGTGGAAGCGCCCTCTTGTGTCCTCGGAGGAGGCCAAGTGGGTTTGTTATCCTAAAATAGGCGGGTGCATGCTCCTCTTCAGATCTTTTTCGCACGAGTCAGGGACACCATTGCTACCTAAAGGGCAGAAGGTGGGGGAACAGGGAGTTGTCCCAGTGTGACAGCATTGTCCTAGGAGTAGTTTAATCTCTTGCTATAAATGCAGTGGGAAGGACCATGCAGAGGCAGCATGATCTGCATCAAACCATCAGGAAACCCGGCACAGAGCCCACCATGCTTCACTGACGTGTCCTTGAGCAGAGAGGTGTAGAGAGGAAAGTGCCAGATGGAGGACAGCAGTGAGGGGATTTTGGAAAATAAATTGTACAGAAAGTTAAAATTTTTGTCTTCTAGATCCTTTCCAGAATGGGATGTGGTTGAAAGACTAGCTTAGGGCATCTTCCAAGGAGCTTTTGCTACCGGAACAAGCCAAGGTACTTTGGTGCTTCCCAGTTCCCAGATGTTTTCCCTCTGCTTGGTGTGGTGCTCCTCTGAGGATGAGGAGAGCACTGAAGTGTATGGCACCAACAGCATTCACCCATGGAAAAGGGCAACGACCAAGGTGCCTTGTCCCTGGACACACACACCTTTGCAAGCAGGATCCTTGAGCCTCAAAAGAAGAAATATCTCTCAGGCTCTGACCCCTTTGCTCACCCAACTGTGGGTGAGATGCACCAGGGAGACCAGGTGGTGGATGCAGGTCTCCATCCATGGGCAGCCGGCAGCTCTGAGCAAGTGGCTCAGGACAACCCCCACAGAAAAACAGATCTGCTTGGAACACAACTGTTTGTTTGGAAAAAATAATACACCAGACACCCAAATCTGCCATCCTCGATGGACTGCCTTCTTTGGGCAAGCTCCCCTGCTGCTCTTTGGGTGTACCCTTGGCCATTTCACAATAGACCCTCTGAAGTCAGGAGCGTAGTGAATAGTCAGTCCTTCAGGATAAAGGGATTACAATAACCCATAGGGAAGAAAAACAATGAATATGGAAAACAAATGCAAACTGGTTGACAAACACCAATTTAGAGTATTTACCTTTGGAGATGTGAAGATGAGACAGAGAACAGGGTTGTAAACAAAGAAAAGAACCTTAGAAATGCAAAGAAGTCACAAGCAAGGAGAGGGAAGAACACAGCAGGGTTTTGAGCCTCTGCAGCTGAGGGTTTTATTCACACAGCATTTGCCCACAGGTAATCCTGAGTTTGCTGTGCAGACAGCAAAAGTCTCTGGTTGAGCAGGCAGCAGCATCTCCAGACCTGCCTCCCCCACCACCACCGTGTGCGATCTGTGCTCGCTGACTCCTCTCCATCGACAGCCTGCAGTTCCCAGGGGGTTTTGTCTTGTCAGAGGCACGCTAAGCTCCTGAGGGCACACGCTGTACTGCGCCTGCCGACACACTCTTCCATATGTCCCCACGTCGCTGTAGACAGACGACCTGTCTCCTGGTGGGGATGTCCCTGGGGCTCTGCGCATTCGGCAGCTGCAGGATGCACACAGGCAGCCTCTGAATCCTTTAATACACCGTTTCTCACGGCCAGAGATCACTTTCTGTATTTTGAGTCAATGGTGGCACCATGGGCTGGGAGGTTTCAGGCTTCACAAATCTTTCTCTTTACAGGAAATCAAGGGCAGGAAGAGATCTCTTATTTTTACCTTTTCCGCCTTTCAGAGACTAGCAGAAATACAGCACTGTTAATAATAGCAATAATAATAAATAATGAATAAATCTCACTCAGATCCCACTTTGGCATGCAAATGTTCCCTCTTTATTTGCATCTGGCCAAAGGACCGTGCCAATATGAAGCCAGGTCTGTTTCTTAACGATGGCATCAAGCTGGCAATGTGAAGATAAATATATAGGGCTTCAAGATAAATACATAGGCCTCAGGAATACAGCTCTTCAGTGAGGACTTGCAGGAACTGAAGTGTAATAAAACTGCTACCAAACCAGTTCACCTATAGCCTGCAATCCCTTGCAGCTCACTGCAAAAAAACAGCACATATCCGCACCATCCAACCTACAGTTTGCTCTGATATCTGATCTTGAAGGTCAAACCAGGCCTGGTGGGAAAAAAAATAAATATGCTTTTAAGGTTAGCAAGAGCAGTTTGGAGTCCTGACACATGCAAGACTGATGCAATTCTGCCCCATTCCCAATGCCCTGGCCCAAAACCCTTTCCCTGCTCCTAACCGTGCTCCAGGAGGGAACTCAGCCTGGGGACCGAGGGGAGGTGATGACAGCTGCCCGGCGCCCCAGCCTGCCGCAGAGAGGCTGAGGATGGAGCAGGACTGTCTGGGCTGGGCCCTGGGGAGGTGCCCCCCAGCACCCCGGGGTCCTTGCGCAGCCCTTATGCTCCAAATACGCTCAGGGCCAGACACCCCCCGCCCCCAAAGCCGAGAGCGATGGAGCAACACACATTTTCCTCCGCCAAGAATGGGAGGCGAGCGAAGCCGGGCTTACCGCTGGCGTACAGCGGGGGTTTTGGCAGCAGTGGGGCGATGCAGGACTTGAGCTGCTTCTTGACTCCTCAGCCGCTCTGCTGAGCCCGGCATGGGGAACATCTCCTCCTCACCTAGATTGATGCTCATTCACGTTCTCACGACATATCTTAACAGATTTCCCACGTATCTGCTGCAGGGCTCGTGGTTGGGGCTGGCGGGCAGCAGTGCCGTTCGGCCAGTTCCCCCTGAGCTGCTCTGAAGTGGTCCCTTTCCTCTGAGCCAACACTTTCAGGTACAAGAGTTTGCAGTGCCAATAGCTTCTAGTGCAGGCATGGAGAAAAAAGACACCCTAATGGTCACCAAACCTGTGCACATCTTTCAAAAAAAAACCCCAAAATACAATGCAAACTGTGTGCAGGGAGGAGAGGGCAGAGGTGCTGAAGGGCTGCTGTTGCCTTTCCCCTTCTCTTAGCGTCGATCAGGGCAGTGTGTATTTTCCAACTCATTAAAAAAAGGGGGGAAAGCAGAAGGTTTTGCCCTGTATTATGGCTGCACCCAGCTCTGATGTATGCCCACAGAATAGAACAGCACAGAATAAGCACGCTGTGTAGTTTGCAGGCGCACACACACACAGAGCCCCACGGTGTCCTAGAGGCAGCCAGGAAATATTTCCGTCTCACAAGAAATGTATTTTTGCTGGTTTTAATTTTCAGAGCTTCCCGGGGGGTGGGGAGATACTTTTCAATGAGAAATTGAAGCCTGAACAATCTGCGGTTTCACATTTTGCTGGGGAGGGTGGAAGAAACATCCACCTCCAAACATTTTCATAAAACCATCTCAGGCAATCACCCCCTTTCGCAGGGAAAAGCCTGTGAACGAGAAACATGATCAGCCCAAAGGGACACCAGAGTCCCGTACGGTTAGAATAAGATGGTCTATACACTAAAGATTGAAAAGGCAAAGTGTCCTTAAGAAAAAGCAGTGTATGGGACAAGCAGAGTGTTCAGGGTGAGGTGTCACAGAGCTTTTAATAGCATGGGCTTATTTGTATTCAAATATTAAAGGTAGCTCTAGCTATCCCCTTTCTTCTTCCCTCCTTCCTTCCTTCCTTTCTCTTTCTTTCTTTCTTTTTCTTTTTTCTCTCTTTCTTTCTCTTTCTTTCTTTCTCTCTTTCTCCTTCCTTTCTTCCTTTCACCTTTCACCCCACTCCAACTTTCCTTTTCCACTGCCACATAAATGCACAGTTTCTCTTCTGTGATAAATAAGTGAAATGAAAAGTTAGGGGATGTGGCTTGTACCCATAGAAAGGCATGGGAGAAATCAGGAGGATTTGGGGGATGGTCATTTGCCTTCGAGAGCAGCTCAGGAAAGCCCAGGGCATTGCTCTGCAGGCACGGCTGCAGCACTGTATCCTGCTCTGCGGGGCAAACCCCATGTCCCCCTCCCCAGTGGGGGCCATGGTGTGGCTGGTCACATCACTGGGTCCAGGAGGAGTGGGTTCGGCTCGGGATTCACCCAGCTGGAGACAGCCATGGGGATGGGCACAGAGTCCACCTGGGTTCCAGGACAAAGCGGGTTTTAAGCAGCAGCATTTGGGGGAAATGAGTCACATCCTGAAGGAGAGGAGCTCACACCCCTGTGGTTAAGCTGCACCACAAGAGGCTATGAACATTGAGAGGAGTCCATCGAGGTGCAGCATCTGGCTGTGGTGAAGATGACCTCAGGATGTTTCGTGCAGAGAGGGATGATGCAGTGTGTCCTGGGGAGGCCGTCACTGTGTTGCCTGAGGACTGCTCTGCTGCTTGGGGAGATGGTGGGCTGTGGCTGAGAGCAATCCCAAACCACCAAACCCAGCCCTGCCCCTATCCCTCAGCTTGGTCCCCTGTGTGTCACGAGACAGTCAATGTCGGTGCAGCACAAGGTGCTTGCTGCTTGGATGTTGGGACGTTTCTGATACCAGACAGACCTTGGGGGCAGGTAAGCAAACACAATAGAAAACTCCAGTTTCTCAAAGCAGGGGCCATTTCTGGGAAGGGTTGGTTGCAATAACCGTCCTGCCTTTAAAACATATTTTAACTGTCTCACATGATCTAATAGTTTCTTTGGCACCTTCAAAGCTCCATAGGACCTGAGTCCTCGTTCCTCTACCCAGAGTCTAAGCAACATTGCTCATCTCAAGAAATCTTGTAGCTGGAAGATCAGGTTATTTTCCACCCCACAAACTCCATCAGGTCCTACAGGCTCTGCCAGTGCTATTGTCGAAATCAGACACTAAAACTCTAAAATGAAGGTCATCAGAAGCCTTCTCTCCTTTTGAGTATGTTGAGACCAGGGTTTCATTTTCTTACAGCCTAGGGTGAACGTCACCTTCACACACCCTGCAGTGGTGAACAAGCTTACCTGCTGATGTCCTGAGGGCCACATCTTAACTTCACTGAAGTTCAACATGCCCCTAATTTGCTGCATCTCATACCAAGGTCTCTGCCAAAGCTGAGGCCAAGCAGGAGCGGGAGTTGGCCTCCCCACAACCTGAACCCTAAAACCTTGACTATCTCTGCAACCCAACCTGAACCTGAGACTGTAGAGTCTGAAAAACTTCAACTTTTGGATCTTTTTATTTCCTTAAGGAAGCCAGAGGCCATCCTACTTCTTGAAGTGGAATTTACTAAATTTCTTGCCATGGTATTTCCAGCCCTCATAAAAACCAGCCACGACAGAGGTGTCCCAAAAAAAATCTAGTCTCCCAAGCTTTCCACCCTGCTTCCTAATAGAAAAAAAAAAAGGGGGAAAGGGCTTTGGAATCTGCAGCACAGAGCATTCAAAGGGAGTGTATATCCGTGGAGGTTCTTGCAGCAGTTTTCTCGTGCTTGCCTCACAGACTACACGTTTGTGTTTCGGCACACTGGGGTGAAACCAGAGCCCCACAGTCCCGGGGGGGCGCAGGCAGCCCAGGGCGAGCACGCACGTGAGCTCCCTCCCCTGCACGTGCTGATTCCGTGGAAGCTCATTAAAATGGAGCGAGCGATGTGCCAGCTGTAAATGCAAAGACAGGTCTTTTCAAATAAGCCCCATTAGTTCCACATGTGCGTTTGATAGATAATTTTTTGGTTACTTAACATGAAACCAATAATTATGGAAATGACTGTGAGGATCCAGATACTCTCTATGAGAAAAAAGACGGAGAGCGGAGAGAAAGCAATACCAGAGACTTTGCAGGGATTTTTCCTCCCCTAATGCACCCATCCTTAGTAAACTGCTAACACAGAGCCCTACCCAGCAGAGCAAGGGAAAGAAATCGGCTCTGCCAGCATCAGCTCCCTGGAGCAGTGCCTTCAGCTACGGGATTAAACACTCAGTATGCAGCCACATACACAACCCTGAGGCCACACAGGCAAACAGCTCTCCTCACCCCTGAAAAAATGGGGAGAACATGCTGGAGAGAGTGCACAATCTGGCTCTTTCCTCCACTGCTTGTAGCTAGTTTGCTGTAAATTCCCCGATGGGAGATCAAATCTGGAGGAGACACACATCACAACCAGTATTTTTCAGGAAACCGTTTGTGCATCAATCGGTTTGTAACAAATAGCAGATCTCGGTTCACACCCAAATTGATTTATTCCCCCTCCCGCTCGGTCGCACCCTGCACCATCCCGCCATCCCCGCACGCAGCCGTCTGGCAAGCAGGGCACAAACGTGCGTGCAGCAAAGCAACACAGGCTGGGCACATGGGGGGAAAGAAAGAGGCACGCGCACGTTTTTAGTGGGAATATGGCTTTCAAAACAACATTATACAACTGCAAAAAAAAAAAAGAAAAAAAAATAGAGGTCATTATGTAAACCGCCGTCCCTGTCTGGTCAGCACAAATCTCATGTGGGCTTAGGTCAGTCCGTTTGACACAGCTAGAAATAATTGTCTGTGTTAACCATTAGTAGCTCCCAGTTCAAAGTTCCCAGCTAGCTGCCTCTGTGCCCTGCCTGTACCCCCTCTGCCTGGCTCACGTGACTGCCTGCCTGCTGCCTACTGCCCAGGCAACCTGCAGGCAGCGTTGCCCACCCCTGCTCATGCCCATGCTGGGGAGCTCAGCACTTCCGCAGGGAATTGCGACACCAAATCGCAGCATCCCGCTGGGATGCCCTCCTCTGCCCTGGCTGGCCAAACCAAGTGCCCTTGGTGTCCCCACACAGTGTCTGACCATAGAAAACAAAATCAAAAAGTAGACGTTTGTTCCTAGTGTGGTGGTCAGGAGATGTCCCGGGCAGGCATGAAAAAAATCATAGTGCCTGGAACAAAGCTCCAGCCCTCACCCTGGAGAATGCCTGTGTTGCAATCACAGGAAAAGGAAGAGATGAAGAAGTGGGTGGCTCTGGAGAAGAAGAGATGAGGCACTGGAACAGGCTGCCCAGAGAAGTGGTGTGTGCACCGTTGATGGAGGTTGGACGGGGCTTTGAGCAACCTGGTCTAGTGGGAGGTGTCCCTGCCCACGGCAGGGGGTTGGAACTAGATGATCTTTAAGGCCCTTTCCAACCCAAACCATTCTATGACTCCATGATTCTAACAGGTGGAGCTGTGACCCTACAGATGAACAAGCCAATGGCATCACTTTGCTACCTAGGCCTATGGAAGCATCTGGAGGACTTCCTAGCTCCCCTCTAATTTTCTGCAGGGAATTTCCCATTGCTTGAGATAACGATGTGATTTGACTGTTTATGACAATAAGGAGATAAAGGGAAGCCTGGCTTCTTAAAATATCTGGGCTATCTTCTCTCCCAGGGTGAGACCCCATAGGGGTGTCATTGGGATGGAGGTGCACATAAATAACATGATTGTTCCCACCTTTCTGCAGAAAACAGAGGAGGTATTTGCGGCTGACTGCTCTTTCTAGCTTGGCATACTGGGCCACCACATTTTATTTAGAGTTAAGGACATCCATAAAGGCCCTTCGAGGAGGCCAGTCAGCGCTGAGCCTGTTTGGTCCCCTTGGAGAACAGGAGCAGAGCAACCAAAAGAAAAACTGTGTCCCAAAGAGGGCAAGGGTTGCTTGGGCTGGTGGCTGGAAAGACTGTTTAGGGGCCACAGAGGAACATGCACAGAGGTGTCCTCACAGCACCTCTTTGCCCCACCTCCTCTACCTGGAGAAACCGCTGAAGCTTAAAAATCATGTCCTATTAAAGCTCCCAGATTCTACAAGAGACTTCTTCCAACCTCTCACAAGGCAAGACACAAACCCCAAGAGCCTTCAAAAGTAATGATTTCCCTTCCTTGGTGTGAGAGAAAAAGGTGTTTTGGGGACTGGTACACTCAGTCCCCTCCATCCTCTAACGAGTCCCCCACTGCCATGATTTGGTACGTGGAAGCAAGTCAACCTGATTCAGTCACCTTTCCATGCAAACCAGTGGAGCTACTTACAGCAGCATGAAAATAATGTAATGAGAGGAGAAGCAGGGAATAGGACTTGGAGGATTTTGCCCTGCACAGCCGGGACCAAGGGGGGCAGACAGGGCAGCTCAGCAGTGTGCAGGTGTGCATAGCTCTAACCCAGCAGACATTTCTCTCTCTCTAGACTGGGACCCATCTCTTCTTCTAAGCTCACAGAAACTGCTCGGCATGAACAACTCATTTCCGTCTTCCCACGGGTGCTTGCCAACAGAGCAAACCCAGCACACCGCCAATAGTGAAGACTAAAATCACTGTGAGCTGAGCAAGGTCCCCAGCAGAGACGGTAGCTGAAGAACCAGCCTAAGGCACTGTAGTCCTGGCAAAAACAGTTTCAAAACACACTTTATCTAGTGAGTGTGCCTTGGAGCTATGCAAAGAATTTTTTCCTGCAGTCTTTTTATGGAGAGGGGAATTGGATAGCAGTAGTCCCCAAAATAATTCACAGGTCTTTTAGCAGCCTCCATTACTGACTATTGGATGGACTGCAATGTTCATTGTTTGATTGTCTCAGGCAAATCCTTCTCCTCTAAATTAAATAACTAACAAGGAAGCATCCCAGCTTCAGAGCCTTGTTTTGCCCATGCAACTAAAAACCTTCTACCCTTCATCAGGCTTGTCTCTTGACAGCTGCTAAAGTCGCCGGTATTTTCCCATTACGGGCAGGGCATCCTGCACAACCCTCCAAGAACTGGATCTTGTTCAGTGGGAAACATCCAGCAGGTCAGGAAGAGCCTGGGAGCACAGGAGAAGGATGAAAAGTTCCAAGTCTGGTGCAAATCTGAGTACGTACAAAGCCAGGGCTGTGCTCTGGGCTGGTCCTCAGGCACTACTGCAATGAACACGACTGACAGCACGAGAGCAGTCTACCATATGAAATCAGAGTCACTGTACCCACAGGACAGAGAATTAAAGTCATCAATGCTTCTCAGTTGTTTTTAGATGCTGGAATAAAAGCTCAATAAAGAGGTTGTGTTTCAGTAAGAGTTTAATCAGAACACATGGAGAAGTGCAAGTTATTATTTCATAAAGTAATGGCAGACTGTCAGTTTGTTTGTCCAGATCTCTGCCTTGTCCTAACTCACTCACTCTTCGTCTCAAAGGTTTCTTGCTTAGCTTAGGCATTTCTGGGTAAATGATTTTCTGCCTTTTGACATTAAATGCAGCCCTTCTTGTTCATTATAAACTAACGCACTGTTATTTGTTCTTATTCATACACTGGCTGTGTTGCTTGTTCAACTTTCCAGCGTGCGCAGAATAAATCCCCAGACAGAACTTCATAGAAAGCCAGTTACTGCAAGGTGCAGAAGCAGCTCTGTTCGTGGCCATTACACTTTTTGAGAGGGCTAGGAGGTTGCTTTTGCCAAACTCTGACTCTAATCAGACTTAGACATTGCCTAAATTTAATCCCCTCAGACAGTCCTGCCCTTTCTTGCCCCCAAGACTGAAATATTCCAATTCAGTTCATCTGGACCCTGCCTCCCTTAGTGCCTGACCTGCCTTTCATTTTTTCCCGGAGGAGCAGTGTATTCCCCAGAGCTGTTAACGCCCTGGAGAGATGCTCTCTCCTGCGGCTCATGCAAAACTTCCCCAGTGAAGCCACAAGCAAAGGGGACCACATGCTAAGCTGAAAAAAACTTGCTGGTTTGGGGGATGAATATATGACCTGTGCCAGAAGCATCCACTTAAAAATCCCCATGCAGAGGAGCTCATTTCTGCTCCACCTGGGACAAGGTGGGGAGCTGGATTCCAGCAGATTTCCACCCAAATCAGAATCTAAGTATGGGTCTCAATGGCTCTTCTTGACCCAGCTGGGACCTGAATTTACCCGGGGGTTTTATGGTGAAGAATGAGACCTCAATAATTGGCAACGGGCTGACAGGAGCAGGGAGGAGGCTTCATCTCCTCTGCTCTTCAGTGCCAGCTCTCCAATTCACACCATCCCCATTTGCACATCAGCTTTTAATATTTAATTGCAGCTTTGCCAAGGGACTTTGCCTCCTGTCTTGTAAAAGAAGGAGGCGAGGAAGGAGGCAGAAGCGTGGTACTGAAGAGCCCCGAGGAGACTATCAAATGGCAGATCTCGGGTGGAGGAAAGCACTCTAGCATGTAAGTGATTTTACACAAAAAAAAACCTCCCAGATCACAGAAGATGGAATGAATTAATATCAGAAAAATCCTGTAAACCCTTAGCAACTGGGGGATGCTGTGCTGATTGTGGGAACTGTTCAGGGTGGGCTGAAAAGAGTATTTCCATCGGCTGCCTGTACTGTATTTAAGGAAAAGGGGGGATATAAATGGAAAACAAGGGAACATTTCCCTCCTAACAGGCTCATTCCGTCACAGAATAAATCCCTCGAGGGCTCTTCACCTGGAATTGTTTAATGTTAGACACCACCGCAAAAATGGGAAACAATCCCCGGACTGTGGGAGGTGGGAGCCTGTGATCTAACAAGTCTGTCTCTTCTCTAACATCGCAGGAAATGACCTGGAAAACAAAAAAAAAAGGAAATTTCTAAAGCGACTAGTGAGAAATATATCTCCCTCCCTCTGGTCTTGATTTCAGATGTCTTAAAGGCATGAGAGGGGACACAGAGATTCAGAGACTGCTGAATGTCACCCCCTTCCCCATAAAAATCTACTCCTCTTGAGTGCATCTGGAAACAGACACCCAAACACGGGTGGACGATGGCTCTGGGCACAGCCTAATATTCAGACCAGTGCAACAGAAATCGCTCATGAAACATATTTTGCAAGCAAGACAGCTTTTAAAACAAGTGCTTTCAAAATCTAAATAAGAGTATCCAATAATCCCATAGTTTGAATGTCTGTGTCAGTAATTAAAGAGCAATTACATATAACTTGTGGGTCCCTAGAGCTCTGTCTAAATTCAGAAAATGAACCCCAGATGACCTAATGTACTTCCAAGTGTCAGATCAGTCATTGCAAATCCAATGCCTGAGACGTCTGCTGCGCATTTCTGAAGCCTGGAAAAGAAGAATGTTTTTGGCAGAAGAGTCCAAGAGGTGCTTAATTTTCCAGTTAGTGCCTAAATTCAGAGCTGGTTCAGATCTGCAATATTGGAAACATAAGAAAAATTCAACCAATGATGCCTATACAAAATTTCTGTCAAATAATTTTTAGATTATTTAAAGCTTATTGTTCTTCAGGTCCTTTCCCTCTCCCTGTCACAGAGATGAACTGGGTGATCCAAGAGAATGAGAAAAATTGTAGACAGAGGTGGAAAAGACCCATTCCCTGCATTAGGAGTAATTTAATTTAATTTATGTCTTCTTTAACCCTATTTTATTTTTTCAAAAGTGAATTTATGTGATGTGGTTTGCAGATGCGTCACTGTAGGCAGCACTTTTTCCACAGCCTTTACTGACAAACCGATCCCATGAGTGGAGATGGATGTACTAATCGTTGGTCTCTTTTCCCTGGATCTTCACATCCAGCACCATAACCTTTGCTCTCTCACTTTGATGCCAGCAGACAGAGAACATGGAAAAAGCTGAGAAGCCAAGGCCAGCTCAGTCCTTTCCTTTTCTGTGCCATTCTCCAAGGAGCAGTCCAGAGCGCAGAGTAGTTCCTCTGAGAAAATCTGTATCCGTCTCTGAACTGGTTGCCAGGTGGGTGGCTAATCTATGGTTGCAGTTCACCTTCAATTTAGGGGGGTTCCAGGGTGGACTTTCTCTCTCCCACCTTCATAATAAACAAATCTCACTCAGGTAAGGTCTTTCCCAAGCACAGCATCTCAGCATGTCAGGTCTCAAGCTAGAGGGCAGTACTTTTCTGCCGTAAGTGCTCTTAGCTATTATATATTACCAATGCATTATTAAGTCTTGGAAGACAAGTCCCAGTTTAAAAGCCAGACACACTCAACAAACTTCCCCAAATACAACGGCACAGAGGAATTTGCCCTCGACCCCAATGACTGGAGCATCCCCAGATGGATAATTAAAGCTTTTAATCTTAATAGTCTGTAAGGTGCCATGAGGGAAACGAGCGAATGCTGGAGAGATGAGCTGATGAGGAGACAAGAGGGGTATGGGCATCTCATCCTCTCCTGGTTTCTCTCAACTGTCTCTAACCGAAATGCTCCAGGGAGAGTCACATTTCAACCCAAGCTCTTTAAGGGATAATTTCTCTTCTGGTTACAACCCATAACTGAGATCAGACTCCAGCACTGCCAAGAGTGAGACAAATAAGATTAGCAACAGAACCCGAAGTACATCTCCCTCAACATAAGAGTGACAGAGCAGCTGCCAAGACTGCCTCTTGAACTTCCCCTTGGGAGAGTTTAGTTCCGAATATCCCAAACTCAGTCAGTTTTCACTGTAAATAGTCATCTACCTGACAGGGTCTTTGGAGAAAGCTGAAAGTGCACTCCCCACAGCAAGGAAGAGAAGATTTCTTCTGCAAAGGTCTCACTCATCACTAGTGTTATAATAGGTCAAGTACAGACTTGATAAATCCCTTTACATTAGGTTAAAGCTGAATAAATAAACAGTGCATTGACCACCTGGAAAGCCTGACTTCAGCTGCAAGCCACGTATCAGCAAAGTGCAATAATGCACCATTTTCAGCCAATATAACCCCCCCCAGAACACCCCACCAGTGAGGAAAAGGGGTGCTCCATGGACACGTCTGCACAGAGCTTGGGAGGAGTGGGATCACACTGGATCTAGCAGCACTACACTAAACTAATCCATTAGACCTAAAACCAGTCCTCTTAGGGGAATTTTTCACAGCTCTCTCACTCTTTGAGATTGCTTTTGAAGTCTATTGGGTTTGATATTTTCTAGAGGATAGGGGACGGCAGAAAGAGCCTGTCTACTATATGGGAAAATGCATTCAGGCTAAAAAGGGATTAAGGTGCCATCTCTGTCTTCCCTGCAGGTACCAGAGCATCCTGGACTGTGAAAGCAGCATGTCTAAGCAAGAACATCCCAAGGTGAGAGCCAAAGGCTCAGACCAGGTGGGACAGAGCATTTCCTAACAACATAATGCTCCAGGTCTTGGTAATTAGAGTGAAACAAACATCTAGCATTTTTTTGCAATATCTGGTGCTGTTCTGAGGATATCTCAGGGCAGGTCAGATCCAGTTCCCTTTTAGTTTGTACAGATGGACTAACACATATAAGATGCTCCAGGATGCAATGAAAGCTTCGTATATAACATTCAGATTGCTCTGGAATGAATAAATTGTAGGATTAGGGCCTAATGGAAGACACTCAAGAGGTGTAGGACCTGGCAGAGGATTTAGCACTGGTTAGGAAGTGAGGGAAGGATCTAGCCTGACACAAAGGCAGAGAAAGTCATTAAGGCACCCAGACAGCTACACTGGGTTGACAGATACGACACTGTGGCATCTCTGCCCTCCTCCACCAGCAGCTGAAGGTTTTCAGGGTTACCCTGTGTGTGTCAAATGACACCAAGTACCTAACAAAGAAAACTGTCTACCCTAGGGTGCAGAAATCACTTTCTTGCTGCTTTTGACTGTAATGAGACTTAGACATCAAGTTCATGAGTAGATTTTGCTCACAGCATTTAGATGTCTACATTTCAGCAGCTTCGACTGAATCCCCCCACTAACTAGAAGTTGTGACTACTGTTCTCACATGATGGCAAAGGTGCACCTCCCACCTACCAGTTTCCCTTATATCATATTTTTATTGCAAACTCATTGGCATAAGGTGCAGCTCTTGGCTCTGTATTTGCATGTTGGGTCCTGCTTTGTGATAAGGGCCTCTTACAACCTGGAATAACAATGATAAAAACACACACTGGAAGCCAAATACTCTAGACTTCATCCAATTTACCTGCTGAAGACAGGGTTGATTACAACAGACCAGAGAATGCTGAATTGCACCTCATTAAAAAAGGCAGAATCTGAAAAATTTTATTTCCAATCAGGTTTTTAAGATGAAACTTGAGTTTTCCTACGAAATGATAAAGAGAGGGATTTCCTGACTGCTTGGAAACACAGTTTCCTAGAGGAATACGGTGGAGATGGGGATAAGACAATGATCCAAGAAGGAAGAGAGCCAGTGGTCATATTTATTCTATTCCACAGCTTCATTGCATGACCACAGACAAATTAGGAGGATACACCGGAAACAGGCAAGACAGAAACTTCTCACACTTCAGAAAGGGCTAAAGTGTGTCTCTGACATTTACTCCCGGGAACATAGAGCAGAAAGTGATGGGACACTCTGTCATCCCCAAAAGAAATTTATAATGTCAACAAGGATGATGCTCGGAGTAGAAGAGCAGGAAATAAAAACTTCACTTGATTTATTATTTAAGATAGGTATGAGCCTATTTTGATATTTGTTTGGTTTTTTTTAGCTCATGGAGAGAAGATATCTATCACAGACTAATGTCAGTCCAACGGGGAAAAAACATTCCCTATCTCAAAGCCATCGTAGTGATATTTCCTGGAGCAAGTCCATGGAGGATCTTCCCATTCCTAACATCAATGCCCAAACAAGGAATCTCAAAGGACTCCTGACCAGCTTTGACACTCCTAAAGCCACTCAACGGTGTAAGACTTTACCTTTTACTCCACTCAAGACACCATCTCCCAATGGCATTTTGAGGAAGAGGGAGACTGATGCCAGAATTATGACAACAATCCAACCCCTGAGCATGGACACCAAACCCCATAAAGACCCATCCTTCCCTTCCTCTCTTCAGACCATCCAGAGAAAGACACAATGGACTCCTGCCACCATCAAATGGAAGGAGTCTCCTGTAAAGGTTAGTAAGTGATCTTCTTTGAAAGCTCCTGGAAATTTATTTTCTTTGGGTGTCCAGAGTCATCCTTGTAAGTGGTTGGGGTTCATGGTGCTGCTTCATCATCCACTCGTGCTACTCGCTGGGCATGGGGGCTGCCCTGTAGAAGCCTGACCTTCCGTGGTTAGGGAAGAAGGAGCAGGTTTACAGGGGAGCCGTGTTGTGCCATCAGAGCTACCATCAGGACAGAGCTTGTTCCGAGGTGTGGTGACGGTAAACAACAGAGCCTACCACAGAAAACTCCTTGGCACATCACCTCCCTGCGGCATAGAGGTCACCTCTCTTTCTGTATTACTAAAAGCTGGCAGACAACACACCACCTCAAATCCTCAAATGCATGCTGGGTCTCCCTCAGGCCAGGTTCTGCAATGCCATAGTGGCCAGTGGAAAAGGGGTGCCATGTGCTGTGACAAGTGAAAGATAGACCTGACTCTACTATTAAATACTAAAGCACCAAAGAAGCTGGAAATGGATGTTAGTGCCACTTCATGTAAGCAGATAATAATGGCTGGAGCCAGGCAGCATCTACGAGCAAGCGCAAATTCATAATCACCTATGACTTAAACCTCCTTCCAGCCCTGTTACTCTGCCCAGACACAACAACACATCTTGGCCCAGTCCTCTCAGCCGAGACACCCATCTTTCTTTCTGTGCTCCCACATAGATTATCTCTAGTCACATCCAGCTCTCGGTGATTTAATGGTATCGGGGGCACAGGTCGTATGTTCAACAGATTATTCCTTGCCATAATCCTTTTCCTGGGGGCAAGGAGTTGGTGGGAATTGGCAGCCTAGACTGGAGAGACACCTATGTCAAGGAAACAAGAGAGTCCCATGAAGTTTTTATCATCTGGAATATTAATTATGGATGACATCTTGTCTGAAATACTCATGTCCATCTCACCACCATATGATATCACTCCAGTGATTACTGCGGCACAGGAGGGACTGGTCCTGTCACTGGGAGTACAGCAAAGAACACCACCAGTCATTACTGGGTTTGAGACACTGAAATAATTCTGGGAGCAGGGAAAGGAAATGGAGGGATAAACCTAACCCTGAAAGAGTAGCAATGGTGGCCTCAAAAACAAGAATGGGTAGAGAAAATGCCACTTAGCTCTGGAAACAGAGCAGGGGCCCAAAAAGCTGTGAAGCACTGCCCTTGGAGAGAACAGAGCAAAGCCAAGCCTGGGTCAGGTCTACAGAAAATAAGTCCAAACCTCACACAATGTGTGGAGGCAAAGTTAGGGCCACCTTTGCCTCTGGAAAGCCTCTGGTGCAGTTGCCTTCCTCACACTGGGGCTTTGTGCAATTCCTTCCATTTATGGGAATTTACCTGTTTCCCCGCTCTCGTTCCCACACAGGGAAGGAAGCTGTCCCACAACAGACAGGCGATCATCTCCTCAGTGCCGGATACAGCCGATGACTCAGCCACAGGCAGAAGCTGTGAGTTGGATTTATTTTGGTTACTGGTCATCATTGCTACTCTACTGCCAGCTCTATAGCTGCAACTGGGAAGGGTCTGCTTGGTCCTTGCACAACGTTATATTTCCCATGTAGTCCCGTAGCAGAAACTGACTGGGAGATTCTGGCTGGGGACGGTGTGGGTACTGCCAGGACTGGCCATGCAGGAGTGTGGCCAAGCGTGGGGAGCGCAGAGAAGCAGACAACTCCAAGCCTGCAGCCTTCCAGCCCTGATCGGTCCCATCGCACAGAGCTGGCAAATCCCAACACAGCTGGGATCTGGGCCAATGATGAGTCCACAGAGCCACACTGATTCTCCCTATGCCATTATCCCAGCATTTAAAAATAGCTGGTATTAAATACCAAGGCAGAAATAAGTCCATTTTTAGGTTGGGATGAGTAATATCTCCCTGCACCTCAGCCTTGAGGATAGAAAAAGGCAGAGGTTCCTTTGTACCTAACTAAGGAGTCTTGGCTGGGCTCCTTTTTGAATTTGGCAGCAGTGGTGTATCAGACACAGTCATCCTTGGCTTAAGATCGGGCACGTAAGTGATCCCTAACGCTATGATATCATCGGGACTAAAGCAGGTCAGGGATATTTCAAGGCAAGAGGCATCTGTGAAGAGAGAGAGGGATCCAAGCTGAAGCTTTGCATGGGAAAGGGTTGAATTTTAACAAACTTTGCTGTTTGATTTGAGGCAGAAGGAAACAGCACTCCAAAAACCCCGTAATCACTGGTTTTGAGACCAGTGGACCATCCTGCCTCCTTTGGACCTGGATCAGGAATCCAGGGACCCCATATCCCATCTATCTAGGATTTGTTCTCAGTCCTTTCCATTTCTTCCTTTTCTTTCACACAAGAAGGGGGGAAAAAAAACCCACACGCTGCCTGGATTTGAGACACTGTATTTAATTACCCAACTGCATGGGAAAAGAAGTGTCTCACACAGACTCACAGACAAATGAAGGAGCTGAAGTTTCCACAGCACTGCTGGGATTATTTTTAATGTCAAAGCACGTGAAGTCACCATGCTGTCTTGCTAAACAAGATCACAGTATTAGCTGCAGTGTGTCTTTTACAGCGCAAAGAACATCTTTTCCTCTGGCTGGCGAATGATGAATCATGGTCTATCTTGGAGCCTTACACCACTCTCCAACCCCTGACTCAAAGGCCTTGTAATAGCAAAGACTTCATGTCGTCTCAGGCACTGCTTCTTTAGTAGAGCTGGGCTTTGCATGGAGGCAGATGCAGGCAGGGAGCTGGGAATACGACAGCTACTGCTGATGTAGGTGCTGGATTTGCTCAGAGGCAGGAGTTGTAATGCTTCCTAAAAAAGTACAGGAACTAGATGTCCCTTCTGGGACACCACATGTCTGGGACTATACCTGTGCTGTGCTTGGTCATTCCAATGGAGCAAGAGAGACATCAGTGCTCCACAAGTCCCAGCAGTGACCAGGGCAGATCTTCTACAGGAGCCTTCTCACCATCACCCAGGGACTGCCTCACAGCCCATCCCCAGGGCTGAGGAGGGGACAGACAACAGATGCAGTGACCTGGGATGGGAAAGGCAGTGTTGAGTGGTTTGAAGCCATACGATGTTGTAAGTTTAAGCACAGAGCACAGCTCTCAGGTCTGGGACGCCATGATATGGAGGACAACAGCTTGCCATTGTTCAAGACAGCTCTGCTGACTGGCATTTGGCTTATCAGCAAACACATGTCCATGCAACTGTTCAGAGCTGAATAACTAATGGGAGGTGTCCCTGCTTATGGCAGGGGGAGGGGTGGAACTTGATGATCTTCAAGGTGTCTTCCAACCTAAATCGTTCTATGATTCTGTGAAGTACACATGAAGTCAAAGCACCAGTTGCTGTATCTCTTTCCAGACCCAGCTTAGTCACCTCTGAGATGCTGCTGGAGTCCTGAGCATTGCTCAAAGGGGAAGGCTGCTACACCCCGTAGAAAAGCCCACTGCCAGGCAGCTAAACCAACTAGGCTACATCCCCAGTCACGCTGATGATATTAGATGATCCAGAGGAACCTGCCACCAAAGATGTCACCAAGTTACCAATTAAAAAGGTCCAAGTGGCCATAGTTTGCAGTAATGAGATTAAACTGAGCAGTGGAAGACTTACACGATAGAACAAAATACTTTCTGGGAAGGAAGATGGCAAATCAAGAAACCATTTTCCCCAAAGGGGAATGATTGAAAGCTCTAGTCCTTTAATATTAAAAAGAAGAAGGCACCAGCTAATTTGCTGCAGGTAGAATCTCCTGAGTACTCTGGGTTTAAAAATTAACAACTTCTAGATGAATTTTGGCAACCAGAGAGAGAGGAAAATCGCAGCCAAGAAAGGGAAAAGAGGGCCACGCATGCGGGCATGCTGTTCCCCCAGCTTGCACACATACATATGCTCGTGCATGTATGTATTAATATAGTTCCATTATTCAGTGCTTTCAGCTGAAGGGCACACGAGGGCGTTACCTCGGTGCAGTGCAAAGATGAAACAGGAGCCTGATGTGACTGCAAATTACAGAGCACCCAGACAGCGTCCAAAAATGCATTTAATTCCCTCCTCCTCTTCCCCCTTTCTGTTCTGTATTTGCTTCGACCTCTACCCATGGGGAATTTTCAAAGCAAGGAGAAGAGGCGAAGGAGAGGGCAGAAAACAGTGGGTTCCCCCATCCTTCATCAGGGAGACCCAGGCTTGGTTGCAACATTTGCTTGGCAGGGCATGTTTTTTCCCCCTTCGCTGTAGAACCCAGACTTTCTCCTGTAAGGCAGTACAGTGCCATCTAGCGACAATGAAACCATCCCACTTCGGTCCCAAAATTGGTCTCCACAAGGATGCTGCTGCACAGCAGCCACCGGACACCATGTCTCAGCCCCAGAGGTGAAGGGAGGCTGTCATCCTCCACCTCCCCATGACCTGGGGGCTTGCAGCCAGCATCCCTCATTCTGCAGCACCCTGCTCAGCAGACGAGTTTGGGAGAACATCACTGGTGAACTGGAAAGATCTAAAAGGTGGGGGGGAAATGTTGATTTAAGATAAAAGGCTGTGCCTGTGCTATAGATGGCTCTGAGTTCAAGGCAGCTCTGGCACTTGCCATGATAGACGCTCCTGCAGTCAAAATAATCCTTAAAAGCTCATTTCCCTTTCAGCAGTCACTTTTCATGAGTGTGACAAGTGACAGTTGAATGTCGAGACTCCTGTAAGCGGCCAGCCTGTCCAGCTCTAAGTGCTTTGTGCCTCTTGTGACTCAGCCAGGAGGGAAAATTGGGGTGAGACCCACCTCCCCCCACCCCCCAGCACCCCACATCACAGAAGGAAGGGGCAGAAGCAGGTGCCATCCATCCCATTTCACCTCTCCCAGCTCCTGTGACAGCCAGTCGGAGATGCTGGGATCACAGGCACCTTTTTGAGCAGGGCTGCCGTGGGAGCATGCAGCGGTTCCCAGGCACTCATGGTGGGCAGGAGAGTGATCAGCCTCCGCTGGCGCCTGGCTGAGCTCTGCCAGCAGCTGGGCTGGCAGCAGCGATCAAAACAGACAGGCTAGTCCTATCTAGTTGGCTTTTCCTGCGCGCCCTTGTCTCTGCTCTTACCCCACCTAACCTAACGAGCCTTTCCCCTGCTGAGCCCCTGCTACACTCTTCTCTCGGCTCCCAGCAAGAGCCTCAGTCAAGGGCTGCCTTCTGCTCCTGACCCCTGGGCTGCTGATATCCTCCATCACACTCTCAGTGCCTCTCAGAAAGGACCGGTGTCCCATTGATTTAATTTTTTCCCCTCTCTGCTTTCTAATTAGTTGCTGTCTTTCAGACAGGAGGAGAAAAACCCTTCCCCGAGGAGCCGTGCAGAGCTGTCAGGTAGCTCAGATCTCGCAGGCTTGCAGGAGAGCGCTCGCAGGAGTGGTTCGCAGCAACACTGATGGGGGGACACATGTGGAAGTCACAACCTGTAGCAGAGCAGGTCCTCCACCTAGGGATGGAGAGAAAGACAGCTGGAGCATGAACAGCCAGCCATGCATGCAGACACATCACCACCCCTGTATATGTTGTGTGTTGCATCTAGACAGACAGACAGGCAAATATACATCGCAGACGAAGAGAGCGCTCCGCAGAAATATATGCACACACCCTGTGTGTTCCTGCCGGGCACATGCACGCCACAAGGACACACAGAGGCATACCCGTCATGAGATGCTGACTGAGCTGTTCTGCCCTTCACCTCCCGCCTTTATGTCCCTCCACCCATATGGAATAAATAAGATACCTCTGTCCCCAGCCTGCTGCTGTGTTTGCTGACGTCCCTGCCACCCAGCTGACACTACCTGAGCGGGTGCGTGTTTTCTGGCAGCGCCTGTGTCATGGTTTAACTCCAGCCAGCAACTAGGACCACACAGCCCCCTTCGCCCCTGAGAAGGGTAGGGAGAAGAGGGAGAAAAGGAGCGGAAAGGGAAAAAAAAAAAATCGTGGGTTGAGATAAAGATAGTTTAATACAGCAATAATGGGAAAGGAAAATATCAATATCAATAATAAAAATAATAATAATAATAATAATGGTAAAAGAATATACAAGACATAAGTCACTCTCACTGCCTGGTGAAGTGGTTGCCCAGCCTGACCTGAGCAGAGATCATGGATTCCCCGGTCCCTGGCCAACACCCATTTATATACCGAGCATGACATCTATGGCCACTCTATTGTTCTGTCCATGCCCTTTCTTAGTTTCTGTGGGAAGCTGGAAAAAGTCCTTGACTAATATAAACATCACTTAGCAACAACTGAAACAATATGTCTTATTGACATTCCTGTCACAACAAATCTGAAAACACAGCAACCACTAGAAAGAAAATTAACTCTATCTCAGCTGAAACCAGGACACCCTGCTATCCCCGGCCCTCTGACACACAGCCTGGCTGGCAACCAAAGACATGTCTACCACCATCCTCACAACGTCCCTTGCTTTCCTGTTCTGCATTGCAGGGTAACACTTAGCAGGGGCCACTGTGGTCTGCACCTCCTCGGCTGCTTAGTGCTGCCTCGCTCACAGCCATCACTCGTGGTGTACAGTGTCCTCCTCAGCATGCAGCAGTAACAAGGGTGGTTGTATTTCCCCCCACCCCTAGATGGTTAAATTTCAGCCCATTCTAATTACCCTCTTTTCTCTGATCCTCATTTATTGAAGGAAGCAACAAAGAACACAGAGTCCACTTCAGAAGGAGGGGTGGTGATCTTCCTAGGCACTGGGCTTAACACAGACAGCAGGGAACTAGTAATTCGTAGCCTTGCAGGATGTTTAAAGAAACTGGCCTATGGTAGTGGGGAGCTGGGCCCTTCCAGGAGCTTCAGCAAAAGCAAATGGTCATCTGGAGCTGGACATGATGTGATGTTGGTGAGGAAAACTCATCGCACGCTGAATTGCAGCCCAGTTGATGTGAGGCATCACAGACTGATACCTGCAGACCCACAGGGCAAAGACAAGGGCAGCAGCCCCTCCAGAGAACCCTGTAAAACTCCATCAAATGTGTTCAGGAGGAGGGAACCAAAAAACTTAAGCATCTTAAACTGGAAAATGAGCAACAGGGGGTTGCTTGGCCCTTTGGAGCAAGGAGCATGGAGCCCCCTTGGGGACCGGGGTTGCAACTCACCCAGTCAGCATGATACTGCTGAGATCTTTATGTGACCAATGAGCTCATCTGAAACAGAGATTTCCCTGTGCTACACACTGTACAAACACATTGCAGAGAGACTGAAAGACCTTGGGGTAGTAAAATCATAGAATCATATAATGGTTAGAGTTGGAAAGGGCCTTGAAGATCATCTAGTTCCAACCCCCCTGCCACGGGCAGGGACACCTTCCACTAGACCAGGTTGCTCAAAGCCCCATCCAGCCTGGCCTTGAACACCTCCAGGGATGAGGCATCCACTTCTCTGGGCAACCTGTGCCAGTGCCTCACTACCCTCACAGTAAAGAATTGCTTCCTAATATCTAATCTAAACTGACCCTCTTTCAGTTTAAAACCATTACCCCTCGTCCTATCACTACACTCTGTGATAGAGTCCCTCCTCGTCTTTCCTGTAGACCCCCTTTAAGTACTGGAAGGTCGCTACGAGGTCTCCCCAGAGCCTTCTCTTCTCCAGGCTGAACAACCCCAACTCTCTCAGCCTGTCTTCATAGGAGAGGTTCTCCAGCCTTCTCATCATCTTTGTGGCCCTCCTCTGGACCCACTCCAACAGGTCCATGTCCTTCTTATTGTTGGAGGCTCCAGAGCTGAGTGTAGTACTCTAGGTGGGGTCTCACCAGAGCGGAGTGGAGGGCCAGAATCACCTCCCTTGACCTGCTGGCCATGCTTCTTTTGATGTAGCCCAGGGTATGGTTGGCTTTCTGGGCTGCGATCGCGCAATGCCGGCTCATGTTGAGCTTCTCATCAACTAGCTCCATCAAGTCCTCCTCAGGGCTGCTCTCAATCCATTCTCCACCCAGCCTGAATTTGTGCTTGGGATTGCCATGACCCAGGTGCAGGACCTTGCTCTTGGCCTTATTGAACTTCATGAGGTTTACACAGGCCCACCTCTCAAGCCTGTCCAGGTCCCTCTGGATGGCATCCCTCCTCTCCCAGCATGTCAACCACTCCACACAGCTTAGTGTCATTGGCAAACTTGCTGAGGGTACACCCAATCGCACTGTCCATGTCACCAACAAAGATATTAAACAAAGACCACTGGTCCCAGTACCGACCCCTGAGGGACACCACTCATCACTGGTTCCCACTTGAATGTCAAGCTGTTGACCACAAATCTTTGAGTGCAACCATCCAGCTTTATCTACCGAGTGGTCCATCGATCAAATCCATGTCTCTCCAATTTAGAGACAAGGATGTCTTGCAGGACAGTGTCAAACACTTTGCACAAGTCCAGGTAGGTGAGGTCTGTTGCTTTTCCCTTATCCACCATCACTTGTAGAAGGCTACCACATTTGTCAGGCACAATTTGCTCAATTTGCCATGTTGGCTGTCACCAGTCACCTCCTTATTTTCCATGTACCTTAGCAGAGTTTCCAGGAGGATCTGCTCCATGATCTTGCCAGACACAGAGGTGAGACTGATTGGCCTGTAGTTCCCCGCATCTTTCTTTTTTCCCTTTTTAAAAATGGGGATTATGTTTCCCCTTTTCCAGACAGCAGGAACTTCACCAAACTGCCACATCTTCTTGAATATGATGGCTAGTGGCTTCGTAACTTCATCTGCCAGTTCCCTCAGGACCCACGGATGTATCTCATCAGGTCCCATAGACTTGTGCACCTTCAGATTCCTTAGATGATCTCGAACCTGATCTTCTCCTACAGTGGGCAGTACCTCATTCTCCCGGTCCCTGCCTTTGCCTTCGGTGGCCCCTAGCCTGTATTTCTAACAGTGCATTGGGGCACAGAAAGGCTAAGACAGCTTCTGTGCTGGCAGATAAAATAGGTAAGATTTTTGCCTTGAGACCGTGTGATCCAGCACAGCTCACATCTGTGCATCTCTCTCTCCCGTCACTCCAGTCCCATGTTGTCTGGCATAGGGTACTGCGGGTCACGGGCATAGCCCATAGACACCCATAGACAAGCAGGGTGGGACCAAGCATGGGTCTCTTGTGGCTCTCGCCCTGTGTTTTGTGATCCTAAGAACCTCTGAGTGAATGTTTTAACTCAGGTGATGGCGACTTCTGGTACTGGCATAGCCAACCACGTCTCATTTCATCACTACGTGGTGATTTACTCAAGCCTTTTCTCCCTAAAGGTGTCAGAAAAGTAAACCAAGACAGAGCAACTGAACCTGGTTCAAACATTACTGGGTTCCTCAGCCATATCGCTATCCCACCTTAGTAAAGGTGGACTGTTAAAATAAGCCCCAGAGCCATTGGTTATTATTATATTTGCAAATCAGCATGGTCAGGCCAGGGTCTCCAGCTCTGGCACACAGCTGTACCCACCATTAATATAGTAAAAATAGTACCTCTTGCCCAGCTGAGCTTGGAGGGCATCGACAGCCCTCTGGGGCTGAGTGCTTTATTGTTATCCCCCTGAAAACACCACCCAGAGCAGCTACCTGCATCACTAACGGAGGAAGGGACTGCAAAGACGGGGATGATTCCCAGGGGACCGTAAAGCAGATGGCTCGATCATCCTTCTTGGCATACACACTTCCCCTCACTTTCCTAATTTATTTGTTTTTTTCTTCCTTAGTGCTGAAATATTGGAACTGATGAGGAAATAGGGAACCAGAAAATGTAGCTAATACCTGTCACCTTCCCAGCTTTTCCCTTAAAACTTTGGTTGTGGCCAGCAGTGAAGGGGCGCTGGCCGTGCAGATCACAGCCTGAGGACATGACAGTGAGTCAGGGAAATGCCTCTTCCCCATTGCACCGCTGCCTGGAAGCATCCCCTGTCCTGTACCAGATTACACCAGCGGTATTTTGAATGAATAAGTTCTGAAAATAAGCCAGGCCCCCAGACTTTCCCAGCTTCCATGTAGGATTGCTAAAACTCATGATTGACTCAGCCTGGTGGAAGAGCAATTTCACTCTTCCCTAAAAATAGACCAAGTGGTTCATTCTCTCAACATAGCCCAGCACTCGACGATAAAACCGGCTGCCAGAGACCACTGGGAGGCAGTGAACAGGACCGAGGGTGTGGGGAGTGGAGCAGGGCTCCTTGTAGGATACACTAAGGGCTGCCGGGCCGTGAGTTTCACCTAGATTTTCCACTGGGGCTGTCTACGGCGTGGCACAGCTGTTGGGACTACCAAGACCTCCCTGTAAGTAATTTTGGGGTAGATTAGAGCGGGGTGAACTGTTGCATGAATATGAACCTCAGACTGATGCTAAATTGAGGGGTAAATGAAGATGTTTAGTGCCTCATGCTATGAAAGCAGTATTGCAGCTCATGGAAAGCTATGGATTTTATTTTGTTGGCCCAGAGCTTGGTCAATCCCACTGTCTTCTGCAGAAGGCACATTCTCTGTGTTCCACAGACGGTGGCTTCAGTCTGGTTCAGCACCATTGTCTGGGGTGCTTGGACATGTTCAAAGCAGAAACAGAGCATTGTACATGTGTGCCTTTCCCCTGTCCTGAAATATTGAAGTTCCTAGCTTTGAGGTGTAAATTCACAGGGTCAGATCGCAGTGTCCACTCTCTCCCCAAAAAAATACTGTTATTTACCATGACTCTGTGACCAGCAATAAGGGAAAGAATCTATACAGGATTCAGGTGAACCAGATGGATGCTGCGGGTGGAGGGGACATCTTCCAGATCAAAACCATGGTCAGGATTGGCAGGCAGCAGGCAGCAAAATGTGGACTTTTCAGAGGGAAATGAGTTCTGCTTCATGTTACATCCCCAGGGAACAGGAGGCAGAGTAGGATTAGTTAAGAAGGGAATTTCTTCCCTTCCAGGTCTCCAGGGAGGGCTGAGAAATGTGTTTGTGACCCTGAGCCAAATAAAGGGCTTCAGGAGCCTGTTGGGTTAGCAGCATCAATATGGCCATACCACTCCCTATTTGTGCCCACGTACGGAAAGTAACTCCAAAAACTTGCACCACTCTATAAGACGAAGCAGAAATCTACCCCAGTGTGTGTGTCTCATACCTGATTATCCATTTGCTGAAGCCTTTTAGCTTTAAGGTCTGTGTTGTAGCCAGCAGAAGAGAGCTGGGACTCCAGGTCCAGGTCTCGGTGCTGCCCCTCAGCCACTGTGTGAAGGGCCTGACCCCAACAGCCTGAGCCAGAAGCAGTATTTTTCTGCTCATGCATTTGGTGGTGGTTAACATTTCCTTCTGAGATACACATCATGCCAATTGCTGTGAGAATGACAAAAATTTGTTAACTTTCCCCAGTTCCCCCCAGGTCTCCAGTTTTCACCCAAATCTTCACTGGAAAATATGTGAAGTAGCTTCAGATTTTTATTAGAAAACAGGGATTTGGGGAAAGAGAGGTAGAGTTGTTGCCTCAGGTATAAATATCACTTGATGAGAAGAGGCAAAATATGAAAACCTGTGTTCTTGTCTGGGAAAAGTGGTAGATAATCCACTAGTGGCAATTCAGGGATCCAGCATGGGTGGAAATTAGTAGGAACATCCTACAAAGGCTGTTTTCAGTCCTGGAATAGATGCAGTATTTTGGAGGATACAAAAACTTCTTTTGGGGGGGAAACAAGGCAAGGATGCCCTAATGCTGTTCCTAGGAGGATGAAAATCCTTCTTTTCACCAGCAAAACCCCCAGAAGTGTGTCTGAACATAGTAGCAAGAATCTTTGCATTAAGTACTGTACAACCTGGTATTTTACTTTTTTAAAGCCAACCATTTCTCTCCTCCCTCATATTCTCACTGGCAATTTGCCTCATTCAGAAACAAATGGAAATGCCAGGGAAACTCAATAGCTACAAGTGGGCTGGGGTTTTCTCTTTAAAGGATACTGCTAAATTTTTTTTGGCTGTGGCTGTTTCTTCCAAAACAGTATTAAGTTTTCTTGGCTGTCAGTGATAAAGAGCTGACAGCAGCATGGAAACACCACGATAAGAATAGAAAGCAAAGGCAGGGTCTCAACCGCTCCTCAGAGCCGCGTGGTATCCATGCAATGCCCTTGCGTAAACACCGTGGCATGGCATGGCAGAGAAATGCTTAAAGATGCACGCTGCAGCCCTGATCCCGGCTGTGCTTTGCCTCCCAGGCGGGATGTGCGGCCGGTGATGCTCACAAGGCTCATGCCCGCACAGACATTCCCAAGGTATCTCCTTGGGGTCATTAGAGAGAGCTTCCCTTAAAAGGTCTGGTATTCGCGGCATGCCGAGAAGCCCTCTCCCCAAGCAGAGGTTATTCCAGCGAGTAGCTCGGTGTTGCTTTCCCTGGGGAAGGGGATTTTAGAAGGAGGGATGCTGCTATCATGAATGGTCATCCCGCATTGCAGTCTGCACGGGCTGAGATGCTGTTCTGGGGGAGAAGGTAGAGCTCGCAGAGAACACAGAGCCTGGCAGACGGGTTAGGGATAAAAATAGTCCTGCTGCCGGCCAGCATTCAGGGATAGGTGAAACAGAGAAACAGGGAAATACAAACAGCTCTCTTTGGATGTCAAACAAGAGTGTTTATCAGCATTTCAGTGAAACCCCCCCTGTATATATAACAGACAAAGAGTTACCAGAGGGTACGAGAACGGTGCTGGCGTGAGCAGGGTGTGATACACGATCCCCAGCATGTCAGGGGGCAGTGCTGGATACCAAGATCCCCCGATACACAGCCTGGGGGAGCAATTTATTAAAGGTTCGCTGGGCCTTTATTAGCCCTTTGCAAATAGCAGAGGAACACGGAGAACGAGGAAATGCTGAGCGGAGAGCGGGGGCTGCATCAGCCTTGTCTGGGCACTCTGTATCCCAAAAGCGGGGGAACTGACCCGGGTGACGTTGAAGTCCCTCTCTAAAGAAAGAGAACCCCACAGCAGTTGGCCCACTCGGGAAGGCCACGTCCCCAACCAGCAATGCCACTCGCAGCTGTCTCTCAGCAGAGCTTCTTGGCATTTTTTTGGTACCAGGAATAGAGTCGTCCACATTCCTGGATTTTTGCTAAGCCCAGAAATAGCCCCGAGCTGCCTTGGGGCAGATACTCAGCTCCGCCTGAGGCTAAATTTTCCCAACTCTTCCTGGGAGCTGTTTAAATTACCTGGGGGTTGTGATGTTGCTCCTGCAAAGGAAAGTCCAGCTGACACCAAGGAGCCAAAAACATTTGCAGAAGTGACTAAAGATGATGAACCTTCAGTTTAGAGGTGCTGGGAATTGCAAAGAGATCTGATTTTGAAACTCAAGTGCGGGAAACAAGACACTCTTCAGTAGCTGTTTTTTTCCTTCACCCCCTCCCACCCCCTCAGATTTGCAAATGCAACTTTATACATGTGCAAACTGTTAATTGTTTGACTATGAATTAGTATACAATTCCTAAAACACGAAATGATACTTTAAATCTTATTTCCTCTTCAACACAGCTGCTGCTTAGTTACATTATTTTATATTACTTATTTGTTTAGCACCTTCCTCTGGTTCTGGAGCTTTTCTTTTCTGACCATTTCTCCCCTCTAGAATTCATATAGTAGCTCTATGCTCCAGAGCTGCTCAAGTGATTGTGACGTATGGCTTGCAGACAGCGCAAAATCTTTCTTAAACCCTTTTGAAAGAGAATGATTTCTTTTTTTTTGATGTGCGTCAGTCATTACATTTATTATCTGTACCAGAGATGGCCCCCACCTCCAAATCAGGGATCTATTGTACATGATGCTGTACAAACTTATTTGAAAGGACAAAGTCTGCTCATGAAAGTTTGGAATCAGAAAGAAAGTGTTGTTAAGTTGCATGATTTCTGTTAGCTATCTAACCGTAATCAGTGGTGTTCTCACATCTGAGTCAGTTAGGTGAGCATGTGAAAACCTCAGTTCTCACTTTAAAGGACAATTCCTAGCACATGTAGTTATAACAAAAGGGTAACTTGGTCCAAAACAGTCAAAAAACAGATGACTTCTTTTGAAAAAATAACATGTTTACAACTGCCACTCTCTCGCATAACTGGCCAATCCATGGCAAAAAAGAAAAGCTTGAATTTCAAATCCTCGCTGTCCTTTGTAGAACTGAAAATGAGATAAAACACTGCAGTTTGCAAACAGAGCAAAGTGTGATCCGGAGGTCAGGAGGGAGTACCCGTGAGGATAAACAGGATGTTGTAGACCATCAGTGATCCTCACTCTTTACTAGAGGCTATCTAAAATCCCATCGGTGCTGCAGCCTTGTCCCATCTTTTTTCCCCCCTTCCTTTGGAAAAAATAGCACAGGGCATTTTAACATGTGCTGAAGCCTCAAAAGCAGGTCATGAGGACAATGAGAAATAGGTACAGATGCTCTCCCCTGCCCAAACCCTCACCTTCCCAGGGCTATGCTTCCACACACACCCTCTTCTGCAGCATCCCAGGACCACTCACCCTTTCGGCAGCCTCCAAACTGGGGCAGCGAGGCAGCCTGCCCCACTTCCCACGCCACCTTCGGCGTGCGTCTCCTCCGGCAGAGCTTCCCCATGGACCAGGGCCACTGGCACAGGGATTGGGGCTAGAGATTTAAACCTTTCCCCGCTGACCGAGCACCGCCAATGGGCTGCCAGGCTCCCGGATTAAGCGGCAGCACTGATTTCCCAGCCAGCTTTTATGGGTGCTTACCCATCCGCACAAATTCCCCCAGCCCAGCCGTGGAGCGGTGCCGGTATTTAGGAGCTTCTTTTGTCAGGGGACCAATTCTCTGGGGGGAAAATACGGGAGAAGGATGGGGTAGATGTGATTCAGCACATACAGGTCCCACATCCAGGGACAGAAGCACTTAGAAATGGGGTCCTCATCTGCAGGGACGGGCTTCCAGTTTCAGGAGGGGTACAGTGAGTTGCTGAGGTTTCACTGACATGCATGGTGGAGACAAGCAGGTGGAAATGGGGACACATGTCCAACCACACAGCCTGAGTCAGGGGATCCAACTGGTAATGACCATCCAATCGGGAGTAAACCACAACCCATCCCAGGCAGGGAGGAATAGCAGAAATGGCCCCAATTTCCCAGGAAACAGCCAGCCCAGAGCACCCAGAAGCATTTCCATGTTGGTTCACCTCCAAGGACATGGGTCCCTTTGCTCCCACTGGCCTTCAAGTGTTGGGTTTTGAGTCCTGTGCTGTGGGATGCACCGAGTGCCTGACGGTACCCGAGCAGTGGCACAGCCACGGGGTGAGACCATAACACATCTGTACTCCACGGCATATGACATGTTGGGTCCAGCAACCATCGTGGCCAACTCAAGGTTGGTCTGCAGAGGAGCAGTGTCAGGCAGTGCCGGAGGTTGCCAGATTCAGCTGGCCAGGGTGGGATGCTCTCTGGAGCACCGCTCCCTTCGGTGAGCGATGGAGGGGGCACAACTTGCACCACTGGGCTATCCCTTTCCCAAAAAAAAATTCCCTACGGCTCATGCAAGCCCTGTGCGAGCCCTCAGATCTCAAGCCCCGTTACACAACCTGCGGTCCATGGACCACCGTGGGGCGCACACGGCGACACAAAGGGCTTTGCTTAGCAGCTGTGTTTGCTCAGGGAGGCTGATTTTGGGAGCAAAGCCGATGACATGTGGTTGGCCAGGCGGGCCGGGAGACTGGTGCTGAGCTTGCAGCTTCCTTTTTTAATAGGTGACTCAGGCACTCGGTAGCTCACTGGGGTTGGTGGTGGGAGCCGGGCTGCGAAGGAGTGCCAGCGGCAGAGGTGGTGGACACCAACAGGTGGGTAGCGTTGTTTCTCTATAGGATAAAGCAGTTTAAATAGAAAGCAGAGCGAGACAGAGCTGTCGTGTTACTGGCGAGATGGGGTTTTCTCAGAGGAAGGGGAGGGGGGAGAGTTTTTGTTAGTGATTTGTTTTCCACTCATTGGGATTGGGCAGTCAGGTGTAACACAATTATGG
>NW_009649605.1:495883-502657 GCF_000708025.1 Charadrius vociferus
GTCAGCAGGAGACAGAGCAGTTGAGTGATTTATGAGCAATAACTGCAGAAGAAGTGAGTGACTTCTTAGACGAATATTTAAGAGACTTTTTCCCCCTGTTGCCTTGCCTTTTCCCCTTGTGTCCAGGAAGATCAGTGTGTACAAATGAACATGAGGAATGATTTTCCCCTGTTACAAGGTCCCACGGCCCTCCCTGCTCGCCAGGGGCACGGCTGATGAGGCAGAGAGGCTGTAAACTGAGTCCAAGCTGCACATACATGGGGCAAGGGAAGAACCCCGACAGCTGCTCCCTATGGGCAGTCCTAACATTGCAGCCCCTCACATGAAATGTGCAGATTCATCCGGCGCCAGACGCTGGCACGAAGGGCATTTTGCCGACAAACCCCAGCAGGGAGGAGCATTCCCCATATCCCTCACTTAGACAGCAGCGCCGTCGGCTGCGGTGCCGGCCACTGGGTGGGATGGGAGGAGGGGGTCCTCAGGAGCTCTTTTATTTTAGCTCACGGGGAATGCTTTAATGCTTGAAGTATCAGGTTTAAAATCCCTGGGGCCACAGTCAGTGCTGGTCAATCAGCGCCACGAGGGATGCATCACTCAGCACTGGAATGGATGCCGAACGTGCCAGCAGAGCCCTTTTGCTCGGCAAGGCAGAAATGTGGAGCCTGGCACAGGTGTCAAATTGGACTTCCATGCCCTCCATCTCATACACAACAAATAACACCCTAATCCCAGCCTGCATAACATGCCTTGGCTTTGTTTTAGCATCCTAAGCTGAGAAGCTCCCCCCTCCTTCCCAGGGGATGTTGTGCTGCGGCACCCTGCTCACAACTCTTGAGATGTCCTAGGTGTCGCTTGGATGCCATCAGCCGCACACACGTGACAGCTCGGCTTTCTCATTAGCAGAATGAACTGTTGTTCTTTTGCTCTTATCTATAATTAGCAATTTAGAGGGTGGCAGCAGCCTGTTTTGTCAGGCAGAATCGCGTGGAGCGACCAGACTTTCCGCAAGCGCAGAGCCAGCCGCCCGCCCGGCAGGTTCGGGCAGCCCCTATCTAAGGCAGGCAGTTTTGTGAGAAGAGATAAGCAAACAGAGGGTTGTGAACAGCCTGTGCACTGCAAAAAAAAAAAAAAAGTCAAAAAGGAAAAGCAAATGAAAAAAAAAAAAAAAGAAAACAAAGGCAGCGATAAGGGGAAGGCTTCAATGAAAGCCTTGTATCTAATTATATCCCTCATTAAAACAGAAGCCCCGTGGCCTTTCATCCATCCAAGCTAACAGATGAAGGACTAGGCAACGCTGAGGCTGTGCTATTTTCGCCTGCGTGGACTGGAAATCTTCCTTCGGCTCCATTACTCGCTCTTGGCTGGAGGGGCACGTTGCTTTTCTTTGTGCAGCAGCTCGCCCCATGGGCCCGTGGGCCAACACAAGTTCTCTCAGCTCAGCGGTAATACCCATAGCCCGGGGTGGGAGAAGATGGTTAAATGTTACCAGCCCAGCTCTGGGATACGGGGATGCTTTTGCAAATGGTTATGCACGTGTCAGCCTAAGCAGGGTCCCTGCCTTGCTGTGAAGTGCTCCCATCTCCTAGAGGTAGTTTTAAAGAGTTTTTTCAGCATTTCCATGCCCTAGCTGAGAATTTGTGTTCATTTTCCCAACCAGAAAGGCTGCGAATCTGCGCTCGGTTTCCTTTCTGGGTTAAAGCTAACAAGGCTGACTCTCCCCAGCTCTCCCCATTGCTCTTATTGGGAGGTTTAGTCAAATCTCATTACCTTGCAAGGAAGAAAGCTTCTGTTTTCTGGACTGATTGGACCCCTTTTGCCTTTCCCAGTAGGCAATTCAGCAATGTAGGAGAAAAGAGACATCTTTCCAGGCAAGATTTTTCAAAGCCCTCTTCAAAGCTTTCTGCAGCTAATTCAGCCCATGCTTCAATGCTCTCCTCACAGGGTACAGCCATAATAAGACCATGAAATTCAAGGTACCTTCACTGGCAATTACTTCATTTTCCATTTTTAGAGAGTGGACTCCTTCAAATGTGCGCCTCGAGCCTCCAAATGAAGGGACAAGCCCACTGCAGCAGATAGAGGGTGTTGTATTAGCAGATATCAGCACCGGCTCCTGTAAAAAAGTGTCTCAGTGACGCCTTGACCCTCTCCTCCCCATTTCCAGGGTACTGTTCATCTCAAAAAGCCAGAGATCTAGTCAAAGTCTGGGGTTCCTTGAGCAGAGTGAGGAAAAAATGATGCAATCAGATGGTGGTTTATCTTGCAACTTTGCAGCCTATCTTAAGAGGCACCAAATCTGCCCCAGCAATGCCACTGTCTCCACTGTCTGTGTATGGAAAGAATTCATTTTGATTCAGTGTTTAAAACGTGGACAGTAGAAATCAGGGAGAGAGGTCCCACATTTACATGGTGACTTAGCAAAAAAAAGCATTAAGGAAATAGCTTGTTCTGTTTCCTCCCCTATCCTAGTGACTTCTGGCAGAACTGGGCTATGCAGCTAAATCTGCATTGCATCCAGCTACTTCCTTATGTATCCAGCCTTGGTTCCGCTTCAAAATGCCTGCATGTCTGCAGGAGCAGCTGGAACCAGGGACAAAAAAAAATCCTTGGGTTTTGGCACCTTCCAGCAACACTCCAGGCAGTGTCTGACAAGCTCACTGGGGCCCCTCTGCTCTTATCTCCATGGCTTTTTGGTGGCATGTTTGTCCCCTTAAGAATTGGTATTTCATTTGTAGCACCAGCTCCTGGAATCCTGTTAGCATATGACATTAGCTGTTGTTGTTTTAAAATAAAAACAGTGTAAATTGCCATCAGTACTTTAGAGAAAAACTTGAAAATTTGAACTCACAACCCAGAAAACAAAGGAAGGAGTCATTAAGTTTGTTATTTACAAAATCTCGTCATTTGGGGCCTGAGATCTGAGGGCAAAGAATGCTAGAATTGCTGCAGTGCTTCTAATGTGCACATATTAAAAAGTACATCAGCCCTTTCCTGGCTGTGCAATAGCTGGATTTGTGGAGAGAGAGCCCATTGTTCAAACAGAAAGCATTGCAAATACCGCACTAAATCCGAATGCAGCAGTGCAAGTCTGCAGATGAAAGGAGAACCTTCTCGTGTTTTTACAGCAGTAACAGAGAAATTACAGCCCTGACTAACCTGGAGGACTGAGATGCATCGTATAGATGTAAAGCTCTATATGCAGGGCCATCCTGCTGACACCCAGCAGATTATTGCAAAAAGAAATTCCTCAGCTGGAATTTGGAGTCGCCTCTTTCTTTGAAAAGTGGGGCCATCTACTTCAGAGCCGTTACCTTTGACATGAACCTCTCTCTGGGGATGGGAACACAGGTCTCATCCTCAGAGGGAGGGGAAGCCCCTGTGGTTTAGGGGGATGAGGACCAAGGGGGAGAGAGTGCAACAGGCGGGAGTGAGGGGGCACAGCCTGAGCATCATCCAGGAGTGCATGATCTCTCCAACCATCCAGTCTCTCTGTGCACCCCTCAGAAGGTCTGGCTAATCGGTCACCTCCTCCCAGTGCAGCCATTGCTCCATGAACCAGATAGGGATATCCTCAGCTGTAGTCATCTCCATGGGAGGCATCTGAACAAAGGTAGGAGGAATGCTGAATATCTTGAATATCTCAGCAATGCTGTGCTGGGCCCCAGTGGGGGCCTCATGGGAGCTGGTGCAGCTCAAAATATCAAATCTCTAAACTAAGAGCTGGGTTCAGTCCTTTGGCTCTGCCAAAGACCCCCTGCTACATCCCTGGGCAAGTCCCGTAGCCTCTTCATCTCTTAGTTCCCTGAAGCGAGTTCCCAGGGGAGAGGTAAAGATGAATGGGTGTAGCTGTTTGTGAGGCATGTTGATGGGAAAGCGATGTGGCCACAGAGCAAAAACAGGGGGAATTGGTTCAAGCTGAACATGCATAGCTCCTTCAGATCATCCAACTCGCTCCTGTTTGGTGATGGCCTCATCCGGGGATGCAGGGATGGATGAGGGGTCTGTGCCCCACCAGCAGATTGGTGGCATCAGGTGTCTGCCCGATGTGTTACTCTCATCCATGCTCAAAGTCCATTTCAGCCATGAAAGAGGTGGGAATATCCATGATGTTTTATCCCTGAACCAAAAGAGCATGATGTTAGGTTTTGGGGGCTCGGGGCGGAGGCTGCCGGGGGAATGGGTGTGCAGACAGTGGGGCGCTGGGCAGAGCCCTTGATAAGTGATGCTCGTGCTCCAGGCTGGCCGTGCCCTTGCCTCTTTGGCAGACAGCTCACGGTGCACCTCTGTCCCTGTTTCAGATGAGAGGACGCGGTCATTTTTAGACGTATCAGACAACACCAGCCGCATACTTCAACAAGGACGAGGGAGGTCCTCCGCACCCTCTGTGAAGGAGCTGTCGGCTCTCTATCTCTCCCAGACAGCTGCTGCTGCTGCTGCTGCTCACGCCGTCGGCCCCCCACAGCCGGTAAGCACCGTGCGCCACCGGCCTCCCCCAGTGGCATCCAAACAATGTCCTGTCCCAGCAAGCAGGGAGAGAGAGGGGAGAGAGGGGAGAGAGAGAGGAGAGAGGGGAAAGAGAACATGCTCGTTTGGTAACTCTGGAGAAATGTGGCATTTGTTTTTCCAAAAGATGACCAGCTTTCCCTTGCCATTTGCAAATATTGTATAAATGTAATCAGAGGTGCTGACATGTATGTATATCATAGAATCATAGAAACATGTAGGTTGGAAAAGTGATTCTATGATTCTATGAAAAGACCTTTAAGGTCATCAAGTCCAACCACAAACCTAACACTGCCAAGTTCATCACTAAAGCATGTCCCTAAGTGCCAATATGATGTATGCACTCCGTATACCTACACACACACATGTATACATTACACTCACACATGCACACACATACACACATCTACATCCATTAACCCATACAGTTTATTCACACAGAAGATTTCCACTTTACTTGCATGTATATTTTTACACACTCACACCCATGGCAGAAATATTCATCACACAACAACACATACATCTCCATGCTATACCCATTCCGACACACGGACATATATATGCCCATATAAGACATAGTCAGGCATAACTTTGCAGTGCATCTTCCCTGTGTCCCTCCATTTACAGTCCTTGGTCTGGGATCCAGGGATTTAATCACCCACTCCGGGCTGATCATTGGGTCACAGGATAATTCAGGTTATAAGGGTTATGAGGCACTGAGCTGCATTTTTCCCATTTCCCCAGCTCCGCTGGTGATCCAAGAGTAACATGGGATGTGATTTCACATCTGGACCTTTCCTGCAGGCACGTTCTTGCTCCCTCCCTCTCTCAGCCTTTTGCAGGGTCCCTGCACAGAGATGCAGTCTCTCGTGTATATCAGGGCTCTGTATTGGAAGAGACCACACTGAAGCAGCCCAAGTTGATAACAAATAAGTGGAGACCGTGATGAGAAAAATTACAACCCGTTACCTGCAATGAAGCAGATTTTGATTCCTGTACAGGCTGCCCTGCTGCCCCATGCTCCGTGCTTTCATGAGTCTCACTTCAGACCAGGGATGCACAAGAACTGTGTGTCCTGCTCAGCAATGTATGGGCCATACTGCTTGCTGAGAAATGTTTCTTCCCCAGAAATGTCTCTTCACCAGAATCTGTACTAATTGAAATCTTCTAATTAATCTGCATTGCAGTAACATGTTCTGACTGGGGGGAAAAAAAATAGAAAAAAAAAATAGAAATCTGAGATTAAAAAAAAAAGAAAAGCAATTTCAATACAATGAATTTTACAATCCATAATGTGATGACAAATGTAGATCAGTTTTATTTTAAAAATATTAAAGTACAAATGAAAATACAGGCTAAATCAAACTTTGGAGAAATCAGTGCCTGATTTTTTTTTTTCCCCGAACTCTAAATAAATGTGATTGGGGTTTCACATGTTGACTGAGACTTTTGGAAAAATATGTTTCTGATCAATCTGGAATAAGATTGTTTTTCCCAGCTGTACAGAACTGCCAAAAATGACCAAAAAAAACCTCTCTTGTAATGGTTTTCAGGTCTCTGTGGTTGATACGTATATAGATAGATAGACAGATAGATACACACAGATAACGTGTCTTCCCCTGCAGTTTGATGTCATTTCTCCCCGTGTCTTTTGCAGAGTACTGTGAAGGACAACTCCATTCGCTCTCCTCACAGCCAGAAAAGAAGCGAGGTAAGAAATGTTAAAGATAAGCACCGTTATCTAACCAAATATTTGTGGACTGTGGTGGAGTGTGATTTAAATACCCACACAAGGCAGTGAGGAGTGCTTTCATACTGAATATAGCTATCAGCTGCTCAGTCACCCTTCTTTGCATTCAGCAGCCCTTCACAGATTAAAAAAAAAAAACCTTATTTTTAAAAGTGCATTCAAAGTATGTTGGCTCATGTGAAAGATTTGCCTTTTACACTCGCTGCTGATTTTGGTATTCTGCTTTTTGTTTGGTTGGTTTTGTTGTCTTTTTTACTAATGTTCAATACTTATTTTTAGCCAGAACAATCTGCGTGTAACAGAGTGAAATAACACCGCGCGCCATTGCTTTGAGCAACAACTAATAATATTCCAGGCATAACTCTACAGACGTAACTCCACAGGCATGCCAAGGGTCAGCAGATCTGTTTACTGAAAGGGAAGCCACCAGGATTACAGTCTCTTTTAGATAATGATTATAGGCCTCAGCTACCTTCCCTTTGGATAAACGCCAAGCCAGTGCAGGTCGCAGGTACGCGGTT
>NW_009649605.1:502685-534734 GCF_000708025.1 Charadrius vociferus
CGGTTCAGCGCTCGGCGCTCAGGCTTCCCGAGCTAAGGAGAAAAGAAATGCAGAAAGTGAGGTTCGAAGGCAGGCTAAACCGCCACTGTCCACCCCATCGCCACTGCACCCTCTGATCTCTTCCTGTACCAAAGCCGCTGCGAATTTGAGCTGAGCTCAGGCTGGCTGAGTCTAAACAGGTCCAACTTTTGCTGGGCCCCAGCTATGGCTGCTCTGGTCCCTCAGCCTTGAGCTTTCCTCCTAAAAGAGCACGGAATTTAGCCTGCTAATTCCAGCAGTCTGTAAACTTTAGTTACCCTGGTGCCCGTACAAGCCTGCAGGTCAAAAGAGCTTTATTTGAGCCTCTAATTGTGTTATTCTTATGCAAATGATGGCACAGGGTACACGTGTGAGCCCACCAGAAGAAATCATCAGTCAGACAAGTGTCCTTCCCCAGGCCCTCACTCCTGTGCGGTGGGCAGCCCACGGTGCTACCAAAAGCCCACCATGTTAGCTGCCTACCCAAAACCAGGCTTCCTCATCAGCTCAGTTTGACACTTTTGTTTGGTTCTGTCTGCCCATTTTCTTCTTGAGACCTTTCCACAAATAGCTCCTTGGCTTTCTCCTACACCCGTATCCTATATTCCCAGACTCTCTGCAGGTCCTCACACTGCCCTGGACACTTGGGAGCAGGAGGGAGAAGTTAACTTTTAGCTCGCTACTCAAAGACAGCCTTCTTCATGTTATCCTTGTGGTCACTCTCTCTTACTGACACAATCCAAATTGGGCGTCTCTGTTACACTGTAGCTGGACTGAATCCTGGGGACTATAGACTAACCACTGGACATGCCTGGATTAGAGACCTTACTTTAGAGCGCGTTGCTGTGGACCAGATCTAACATCAAGCCTGCAGCATGTGCAGTGGTGTGATGCTTTGGAGTGCTGTGTGCTACTGAACCAAAGGTATGGAGCTCAGTAGATGCATGGATTTCCCTTGTTTGACCGGCTTTTTCCTTTGCCATTCTCACTACTAATGGCCATGGGGTTGGGCGGTAAGAGATGATGCTGACATTCAAAACTGTTTCCCTAAAGATGGCAGAGGCTCAGAAATCATCTAAAGTTGCCATCAAGAAAATGGAAGATGACTTACCTCCCCCTCCTGCCCTCGGCTCAGTCCAGGTCATCGCTCCAGGGAACCCGGACCCTAACCCACTCCCTGTGCCTCCTCCAAAGCAAGCCTTCTCCAAGTTCTACCAGCAGCGTCAAGTGAACGAGCTGAAAAGGCTTTACAGACACATGCATCCTGAGCTCAGGAAGAACTTGGAAGAAGCTGTGACTGAGGATCTGGCAGAAATGCTTAATACTGAAGATCCCAATGCACAGGAATCTGTGAATCTGGACAAAGTTCTTCCGGGAGAGGTTCAGTCCATGCGCTGGATCTTTGAAAACTGGGCACTTGACTCCATTGGGGACCATCAAGCCACAAAGAAGCTGGCAGAAGAAGAGATCATTCCTGGTGGGGATGTAAAAAGTACTTCTCTGAGGTTTGAAAGCCAGTCAATCAATGGGGACGGTCTGTCAACATCAGCCAAGGTATCAGAAACAGACCTTGCCAGAGGGGATGTGCATACTGCCCGGTGGCTGTTTGAAACCCAACCACTAGATTCATTAAACAAACTGTATTCGGATGAAACCGAAGTGCAGGAGGCGGTTCTTAAGGAGCCTGTCCAGGGAGGTGATGTGAAAGGTGCCAGACAGCTCTTTGAAGCACAGTCCTTGGACGCTATAGGACGCTGCTGCTCAGTGGAGGAGAAAAGCATCTTACAACTCAAGTCAGAAATCCAGGAGCTAAAAGGTGATGTTAAGAAGACTATCAGGCTCTTCCAAACAGAACCCCTCTGTGCGATCAGAGATAAAACTGGGAACATCCACGAAATCAAGTCTGTCTGCCGAGAAGAAATTCAGACCAACGCAGTCAGAACAGCTCGTTGGCTGTTTGAGACTCAGCCCCTGGATACCATCAACAAGGACACTTCCAAAGTGCAAATAATCCGTGGGATTTCATTGGAAGAAATTGGAAGGCCAGATGTCAGTGGAGCAAGGTGGATATTTGAAACTCAACCTCTGGATGCCATCAGAGAAATCACAGTTGAAGAACAGGATTTTAAGGCTTCAACAGATTTTGTCACAGGGGCAGATGTCAGCAAACAGCGAATGCTCTTTGAGACCCAGACTCTTGATTCTCTGAAAGGAGAAGCTTCAGAAAGCACTGTAGCCAAAGAACAAGTCATTGGAGGTGATGTGAAATCTACACTCTGGCTATTCGAAACACAGCCAATGGAAACCCTGAAAGATAATTTTGAGGTGGGACGTTTAAAGAAAGTAGAGCTGTCAGCAGAGGAGAAGGGAGATGTGAAGCAAAGAAAATATGTCTTTGAGACCTGTCCCTTTGGCAGCATCTCCAAGTCATTTGAGGAAGAAATTCCAGCCACCAGCATGGAAGAGGTAGTGAAAGGGGATGTGAAGTCTTTCAAGACCCTGTTTGAGACTCTCCCCTTAGACAGCATCAAGCAGGCTGATGCTGAGCCTATCACCAAAGAAGAGGAGAAGATACCAGCTGGCAACGTCAAAGCCAACCAAATCTTGTTTGAGACAACACCTCTGTATGCCATCAAGGACAGCTTTGGCAATTTCCATGAAGTTACCTCTGTAAGCAGAGAGCAAATCATCAGTGGTGATGTCAAGAACTACAAATGGATGTTTGAAACCAGGCCCCTGGACCAGTTTGATGAAAGTACCAAGAAAGTGGATATAATACGGGGCATCACAAAACAAGAGGTGGTGGCTGGTGATGTCAGAACAGCCAAGTGGCTCTTTGAAACTCAGCCCATGGATGTCATTCATCACCAAGCCATGCAAGGTGAGGAGCATCCCTCGGTAAAGCGGGAGATCTCCCAGAGGGGGGATGTGAAGACCTGCAGGTGGCTTTTTGAGACCCAGCCCATCCACACCCTGTACGAGAAGGCTGAAAAGAAGCAGGAGGAGGATGGCGTTGTGCCCCAAGCTGATGTGAAGTCATACACATGGATGTTTGAGACTCAGCCCCTGGACTCCCTGAAAGGCCAGGAGGAGCAATACTTACAAGTCAGTAAGGCATACAGTCAGGAGGAATTACAGGGAGTTGATGTCAAAACTGTCCGGCACCTATTTGAGACTGAACCCTTGGGCAGTGGTGTTGCCAGTGAAGCTGACCGAAAGAAAACCATGCGGTATTCCAGTCGTGTGGAGATACAGTCTGGGGAAGTGTCCAGAGTGAAGGAGTTCTTTGAAGCTAAGCCCTTGGATACAGCAATCAAAACAACATCCCAGAAGGATGATGGGACAATTGAAGCCGGATCCGTGCACAAGTTCACTTGGCTCTTTGAGAACTACCCCATGGACACACTGAAGGACAGCTCTGAGGGCATCCAGGAAATCCCTCCAGAGAAGGATATCAAGGGGGGAGATGTTGGAGGCAAAAGGTTCGTATTTGAGACCTATTCCCTTGACCAAATCCATGACAAAGTGGATGAGACAGAGCTCCAGAAGATCCAGAAAGACACCATGAGCAAAGCTAATGTCAAGTCCTGCACAATGCTCTTTGAAAGCCAACCCTTATATGCTATCCAGGACAAAGAGGGTGGATACCATGAGGTCACCTCAGTGCAGAAAGAAGAAATCATGAAAGGTGATGTGAAAGGCGCCCGGTGGTTGTTTGAAACTAAGCCCCTGGATCAGATCAAGAAGGAAGAAGAGGTGTTTGTGATTAGGGCTGTCACCCAAGAGGACATCAAGAAAGGAGATGTCCAGGCTGCCCGGTGGAGGTTTGAGACAGAGCCTCTAGACTCCTTCTCAGGGGGAAAGATGTCTGTGCCCAGAACAGTAGATGATGTGCAGAAGGGAGATGTTCAGTCCAATAAGCAGCTCTTTGAGTCCCAGCAAGTGGGCCAGAAGAAGTACGTGAGGATGGTCAGTGTCAGTGATGTTCAGCGGGGTGATGTGAGGACATCCACTTGGCTTTTTGAAAACCAGCCTGTGGACTCCCTGTACGGGGATGCGGAGAGAGGGTCATCCATCAGTACAGTGCAGAGAGAGGACAGACAGAAAGGGGATGTAAAACGTTGCACCTGGTTGTTTGAAACCCAGCCAATGGACACTCTTAAGGACCCAGAGGTGATGGCCAGTGCTGGGGCCCAAGAAGTGATCCCTCGAGCAGATGTGAAAAGTACAACGTGGCTTTTTGAGAGCACACCCTTGGATAAATTTAGCACTTCTGAAGGTAGCATAGAAACAGAACTGAAAGAAAGGACCATGAAGGAGACTTTAGAGACGCTCTGCACTTGCCAGGCTATTCAGCATGATGGCATCCTCATTGAAGCTAATGATATGGAGAGCGTGAAGATGGTGAAGTACCAGCTCAGCAGCCCAGGTGCTCCAGAGATCCTGAAAGAGGAGATTGTGGGAGGCCATTTGCAAAGGATCATGCTGCAGCTCCTGCACAGAACCAATGTGGAAGCACAGAGTGTGCTGGTGGAGGAGGACAGAGAGGGCAAGATCAAAGTAAGCCCATTGCAGCTACTGGACCAGACTGAAGCTGTTAAAGGCAAAGAGGACTTCAGCGGAAATGTAGCTAAGGCTTTACAGGGTCTCCTCAGTCAAGATGCTTCCATCAAAAAGGGGATTGTCCTACAAGAGACAAAGTCAGGATCAGTGAAGATGACTCTCTACTCCCTCCTGTTCTATTCTGTGCAGCAGAAAGTTGTCAAGGGGGATGTTAAGTCAACAATAGGGAACCTGTTGGCTTCTTCTCAGGAGCAGAAAGCAACAGCAACCATTAAGCGTGAGGACAATGAGAAGGGAAATGTCCAGCTTTTTGCAAGCTGCATTGAGAAGGGAGATCTAGACTATCTGAAGAATCTCCAGCAGGAGTCAGAGATACAGTCCCTCATCTCTTCCCAGGCAGAGCAGGGGGCAGACGAGAGTGCCCCACAGGTTGTGCAGGGGACTAAGGTACATATCTTACCAAATAAAGAACAAATAGAGAAAGTAATTGCAGAGGGTGAGCCAGGGGCTATGGCGGGAGCAAAAAAGGTGTTCGCATGTGAAAGTCTGGGCAAAGAGGGTGCATTAGAGAGAGAGGCTGTGCATGCAGCAGGCGTGACAAGCACCACTGTGCAATGTCCTGGGAAACCCCTGCCCACAGTGATGGGAAAGGAAGAAATTATGTCAGGGGGGCTTAAAGTGACTACAAAGTCCATTCAAAGGGTTGCGGATGTCAGCAAGAAGGCAGAGAAAGAACAAGCAACGTCTGCTTGTTTGAAGGAACCCAAAGCTATGATGCAAGGCATATGTCCAATGCAAGTAATGGCTCAGAGGGAAGAAGTTGATGGGAAACAGCAGAGTTTGGTGATGGGGGAAGCCAGTCAGAGGCAGCCAGAAGAAAAGGCCCTTGGGAGTGATCTTCAGGCTGCAATGCAAAGCCTGAGGTTAGCAACTACAGAGGCAAAAAACATACAACATCATGTCCAGAGCAAGCTACAGAAAAACAGGGAGGAGGTCCACATGGCCTGCAGGCAGCAGGCAGCCAGCACACAGGGCACCGTGACCCTTCAATCAACCGTACGCCAACAAGATACTGCATCCACCGTGCAGGAGAGCACCAGCACTGCCATCAGGACCACCACCTCCAGAATCCAGGAGGCATCCAAGACCCACACAAGCGTGTCTCAGAAGAGCATAACATCACACAAAAAGGTCAGTGCTTCAGAGGAAGTACAGGGAGGACAACTATTGAGCCAGGAAAGCCAAGTTGTGCCTAGTAGAGATGTTAGCATTAAGGATGGCCTTTATACTGCCACACCCGTGAAAACCTATATAAACCCTTTTGTTGAGTCTGATTACAAAGAGCAATCAGTGCAAGAAGAAAGAGATGTTATTATCAGAGGGGATGTACAGACAGCTATCAGAGCACTGCAAAGTGCCGCCACAGAACAGCGCCTGGTAGAAAAGGAGGATGTTATCCGAGGTAATTTAAAAGCCACACTTCAGTCGCTGGAAAAGTCTAACGTTAATGTCTCCAGAGGGGATTTTAAAGCCGCTATGATATACAGAAATGCAGGGCAGTCCTATTCTGTGTGTAAAAAGAAAAATGAGACTCAAGTCGTTAGTAACCAGACAGCTGTAGTGCCTTCAGAGTCGCAGGCTGATAATGACTTTCCTCCTCCTCCCTCAGTTGCTGTGATGAAAGCAGAGCATTGCCCACCCTCAACTAAAGCAACAAGAGAAGGTGCCCTTCCACTACCAACCAGCAAAGATGAAGCCCCAGGATGTTCTGCACCACTCCAGACCCCTCCTCCTGCCCTCCCTTCTCTGCCCTGCAAACCCAGTGATCAGAGTCCTGCAGAGAAGCCCAGGACTCCTCCAAAACCAGAAATTACTGCTTCACCCAGGAAAAAACCCGTTCCTCCTCCAAAACCCGAGCACCTCTTACACGAGGCACATTCTGCCTCTGCAAATAACAGCACAAGCAGATCAACCAAACCTGTCCCTCCACCCGTGCCTCCAAAACCTCCAGGCTTGAGGGAGATCGGCAAGCCAAAGCCTCCCCTCACAGAGCTGGGATTAAGCTGCATGGAAGTATGTGAACAATCAGGCCATAGGGAGGTTCAGGCAAAATGCTGCACGTTGGAGACATCTGTGAACAAGCCTGTCACAGTTCAGGGTACGATCCCCGAGAGAAAGCTGCCAAAAAATGCTGCCAAAACCCCTCTTCAAATAGCAGAGGAAAGGTACAAGGCAAGCAAAGGAGGACAAGGACAAGGACAAGGACAAAGACAAGGACAAGGACAAGTAGAATCAGACAGGGCTAAGATTTCAAAGCCAATAGAAAATGGAGTGGTTAGTTTTCAAGTTGAGCAGGGAATGATGAGCGGGAAAGCAGCAGCTCTAAGGAGATGCCCTGGTGAGGTGGTTCAGAGGCATATAGACCTGTGCCAAAACGAGAATGGGTGCTCTTCAATATCACCTCCAACCTGTCCTGGTAGACCACAGACACTTAATGTGCCAGGACAGACCGAGCCAAGCACCTCTCCTGTAGGCCACATCACTCCTCCGAAGAAAGGAGATGACATAGCACAAAATGCCTCATCCAAGGTGGAAAGAGAAAGTGTGCCTAATTCTTATAGATCATGGGACAGTCAGAGAGTCATACAGCAGGTGAATGAGATGAGGCAGATGTGTCATTCAATGTCCTTCCATCAGCAGTCAATGAACTCTTTTGAGGTGCAACAGCAGGGGAATAGCGGGCAATTGAAATGTCCTGATGGAGGGGCAGAGACATCTGATCAGGAGAAGCCAGAGGTTGTTATGAGAGAAAAACCCAAGAGAGAAACAGAAGATGAGCGTCGGAAAAGGCTGTCAGTACATAAAGAGGAGATCATGAAAGGCAATGTCAAGGAGGCTATGGAGATCTTTGAGAACCTCAGGAGACAGGAGGAACTGCAAGAGATCTTGACTCGGGTGAGGGAATTTGAGGAGGAGACAAGCAAAGTGGATGTGAAAGCTCTGAAGAGCTTCTTTGAGAAGGTTCCTGAATGGGTTGTTCGTCATAAGGCCAACCAGGCCAAGCAACAGGATAGGGCTGAGACACTGGCAAAAGAAGACACTGACAACGTTTCCTCAGTGGAGTTGGTTTTTGGGGACCTGGAGCGAGCAAGTGCTGAGATCATCCACCTGAAGGAGCAGACACTTGCCCGACTCCTGGACATAGAGGAGGCCATCAGGAAAGTTCTTTATTCTGTCTCTAGTCTCAAGTCTGAGTCAGACATTGCTGGGCTCTCAGGGCTGTTCAAGGAGTCTTTGGGGAACAACCAAAGCTCTATGAGCAGCAGCAATATCCGTAAAATCAGTATTGTCTCAAGCAAAGCCAAGCAGGAGGGAACCACACTGGAGACAGGTGAGGCAGAGTCTGGTGGAGGTACAAAGGTTGCAGAAAAGACCGAGGTAACCAAGGCAGAGCTTGAGGTCCCCCGCGTTGTTCAATCTCGAGTCAGCTCTCCCTCCTCACCTTCCTACATCTCCATCGAGTCTGCTGCCAGGAAACCTGCAGAATCACCCAAGACAGCACATTCCCCATGGGACGTCCCTTCACCAGACTGTCTTGACACTTCAGGAAAGAGGGATGCTGTTGCTCAGGACAGCTCCTTTAAACATCCACCAGCAGCATCTGCCGGGAGTGACACGGCCTCCTTTGAGAAGAGACCAGATCCCATCCAAACAAAAGTCGGGCTAAGCTCAATGAAGCAGCACACCCTTGGCAATGCCAACCATCAGATCAGTGAGAAAGAGAGGTGCCCTCTGGACAATTCCAAAGGCAGTTGCCACTGCGGGATGAAAGGAAGCTTTTCAGACTACAGCTCCCTGAATGTACCCAGCCCACAAAATCCACGGAGGCAGAAGAGCATCTTGGAGCTGCAGACGGGGCCAGATGGGTCCAAGCTCTATGGAGCCACCCGGACTGTGATGGAGCAGTACGAGGAAATGGACCAGTTTGGAAACAAAATAATCACTTCATCCACCACAGTCACCAAGCAAACTGAGACACAAACGTCTTCGACATGCGATGTAGTCTCTCATCCCCAATATGAGGTATCTGCCTCACCTATCTTTCGGAGGTACTTGAAGAGCCCAGGCGAAGACTTCCACACCAATGGCAGTTTTCAGGAGCCAGGAGTGGTCTTTGTCACCTTTGGCAACTCCAAGCCAAAGAAATAGGAGATACTGGAGAGCAAGAGAGAACTGTGTAAGACAAAAAAACATGCGATGTAGTCTCTCATCCCCAATTCACCTGGTTTATCCACGTTACACACAGGGATTCATCTACACCCTAAGGACTTCTCAGGGTCATCGTCTTGGTGTTTGCATACAGACAGGACAAATGCAGTCTGCCTTGATACTGGAGGACAACAGCCCTCACCTGGCCAACCCAACAGACTTGGTGCTGCACCACAACCCAGAGCCCTGACACTGTTAGAAGCACAAGGGAAAAATCCATCCATGGACACCTTAGAGTAGCTTCTTCCCCCTAGAGTGTTTTGGGGAGGGGATTGTGGGTGTTATATCGGGCTTCTCTGAACTAACGCAGAAGAAAGGATAGGTAGGATAAATTAAAGAACCAACCAATCTGGTCATTGGCAAACAAACACCTTTATGCTAACATCTTTTTCTAATTTCAATACAGACTTTCCAAGAAGGGCATCCTAAACACACATATATGCACATGTTCATATTGAAGGGTGAGTTGGATAGTCTTTCTCTTAGACATTAACAAAAGAAAAGGAAAAAAAAATCTCAAATTACTGTCACTATTACTGTTGGGGGAGGTATTTATCAGTTTATTTTTCAGTTACTGGGAAGTACTCGATGCTACTGAAAATTCAAGCCAAGACCTGCAGCTATTATGAGTGCTGTTCCCCAAAGAACGATGCTATGAAAGATTCTCTACTTGAGTCAGATGGTTACTGCTTTCCTTTCTTTATTTTTAGAATTGTAATTTATTATTCAATATATACAAAAACCTTATTTTAGCTTTTCCATGCTTTCATATATGTTTACTGTTTAAATTCATTTTGAGACTTTGTAAAGCAATTTTCTTTTTATTATTACTTTGTTTTGTACATTCTCCACTCAAGATTTTAGATATTTTGTGGCTTGTTTTTTTTTTTTTTTATCCTCTATTGCTGCGTTCTGAAGGTAAACATTACCTCTAAAAATACCTTGGTCTGGTTGAGTGTCTTTTGTTGAGTGCCTGTTTCCTTCCAGAGGACCTAGAAATCATCTCTTAATGAACCAGTCAAACTACATATTGAGAGCACTCTAAATCACTGGAGGGGTTTAGTCTACAACTTCTTTACAATGTGGGTGGATTAACAGCCCTGCGGCAAGCAGCATTCATACTGCTGTCTGAAAACTGAGCTGAGTCCAGGGTGATATACACCACCCAATCCAGGACCCTGTGTAGGTGTGTGGAGACTGGGTAGGAGGTATACACCAAGAAAGGTCTTAACACTTGTCTTTACCCATTTCCTCCATGTGAGAAGGCAGCAGAAGTGTTGTACCTCCATAAGCCTTACACAGAGGGGCAGTAGATGAACCAGCCATTACACAGTGGTGTGCCTCAACTCACATCACAGGTTGGTCTCTGTCTGAGAGTAAGGCAAGTGAACAAGGAGTTTGCTCCATATATGAGAGAAGGTGAGGATCCTACAGAGTGGCTGGATGGTTTCTCAGGGAGCTGTGTCCTACAGCCTGGCTCAGACATAAGACTACTTACCCCCCGGCTCTGACTGTAGACCTTCTAGTTGATTTATGGCAAGCCACCTGATGTTTCAGTGCACCAGTTTCTGCAGATCAGGACAGTAACCTCATTCAAAAAATCAGGTTTCAGTAAGATGTTATGGTTAATACTTGCTTTTTTCCTCTGAGGAAAAAGAGCCCACACTGATGAAGGAAGCAGGACACTGGGGAGGAAGGGACTTCAGAGTCTACAACTCCATATCCCTGAGTCCATAGCTAGGTTTCTAAATAGCAGATACCATCTTGCACCATGCAACACCTTGTTGAAGGTGCTGTACACGAGGTAGGAGTTTTGCTTCCCGCCCGAAAAACAGGCGCATGCCTGATGCACAGATCATTTGCCTCTAGGACCCCATAAATTTGAAAGTACGATATGCCAAAACAAAAGTAAGAACATAGTTTTCAGTTCCACCAAAGAATTCACCAAAGGGTGAGGCAGAAGAGCAGATCATCATAAACTGAGCATATCTGGTTTCAAAGAATCAGAAAAAATAACCACTTAGACCTTCCCAATTGTTTTAGTAGGACCAGCTGCAGAAACACAGGAGAGTTAGTAATCTGGAGCTCCTTTTCAAAATTTTTCCAACACTGCTTTCTTATCCTTGTTTGTTTTTCATCTTAGCTTGTTTCAGGATGTCCATGACACATGTTTGTTTCATTTCTTTTTAAGGACAGCTGCAGAGCAGTTTTAGTAAGCTGCAAACATGTTTTTGGGGCAATGAAAATGATTCCAGAGGAACTCAAATAAACACAAATATCCTGCACTGCCAGTGCTTAAAAATACTGATCTTATTGTTTGTGTTTCTGGTTTTACAGGATTTCTAAATGTCTCAATGAGCCATTTATGAGGCTAGGATCATTTAAGATGTGTTTCTTTCAGGGTATTTCCATCAGCCAGGAACTGAAATATCATGAGGGGACAGATGCTGCATTATTTCAGGACTACACGTGGCTCCTTGAAGCACTGAAAGAGCTGGAGAAAAAAACAAATGCAAAGATCTGAAATTCAAATACAAGCTGAAGGATCAGCTCACATTCTCCATGCTTCAGACCTTGCAATAATAAACCAGCAGAGCACATACAAACTTTCAAATCCCAAATGAGTTGTCATAGTTTTTCTGTGATCTTTGGCTACAACACATGACATTGTTCACCATTCTTTGCCCTACTGGGTCACTGCGTTCTCACACAGTGTTAGGTAGATATTTGCAAGAGCAAACTGGCTGGGAGAATTACCTGGACCAGTGGACAGAGGACAGATGTCCTTATCTTAACTGTACCTCCTTGAGTGGCCAAAGGACAAATTCAGCTACAGATTCTGTCCTCTTGCAGCAGCAGACATGAAATATGCCACATTTGAAGTGCCTACATCAAGTACTACCCTTCCCAGCTCCTTTTCAGCCAATGGTCTCCCTGAGGATGCCCAGTCTTAGATCAGACAGCTTTGCGTTCACCATCTTCTCCACCTATCAATAATACAGACATTTTCAGGTTGACCTCTCCTACTATAAAGATTTTAAATTACCTAGGGGAAAAAAAGGCATCAACTGGTAAGCCATAAGCCAGCTGCAACTTTCAGCATGGCAGTGATCAGCAGTGTACTAAAAAGCCTTCCAGGAACACTCTGTAACTGCTTTTCACAGAAGTCTTAAGATAATTTCCTTGCCCACAGTGCCATTCAATTGCTGCTAATCACCTCTCTGTCTTCCAAACCATTAGGAAGGCTTATTCCTGGGGCTGATAAAAATACCTCTGAAGAGCAAGAGCATTTGCCAGTCATCAGACAGCAAGCACTTAAAATAAATCCCCTGGTGAAAGAGACCTGCATCCCCTATAAAAGATTATCCCGCTTCGGAAACACACTCCAGTACTAAATACAGTCATTCCCAGCTAAGAGTAGAGGGATCTTGTTTGTTTGCTAAACAGCTCTGCTTCCTTCCTGGGTTATGATTAAAGGAAAGCGTTTTTTTCTTATACGAGAAAAGGCACATCAACAGCTACTCTCTTCTCTGCCAGGACACACACCTTCGTGCTGTATGGGAGCTCATCCCTATCAGAGGAAGTACCTGTGAGAGTACCCAGATGTGCCTGTGATCTGCACTGCCCAACACAGCAAAGTTGATCCACTGGCTGAGATTTATTATCGCCAGGACTGGCACTTTGCTCCACCGTCACAGATGATGCTGCATTCATGCAGCTGCCCATCACCGCCCACTGTTCTTTGCCAAATAGCCTGCTCGTTTCCTCCAGGGAAAGGACATCCATGCCAAAGGTGCAGAGCTTCAATTACTCTTGGAGAGACCTGCTAATGTGGTATCACTTCTTATCTGGTTTCTGCTACCATTTTCCACTTGGAGGATCTGCCTATTATCTTTTCATGAAAGCATATTTCTTTTTCACCGTCACCAGCACTGCCCTCACACTGGCACCAGCACAGTTCTGTAGTCACATTGGTGAAAGTCATCCTGCCTAACTGACTAATTTCGTCCAACTACATGGGCCTGTTTTAGGGTATATGTACCACCTTCTGAATTCTCTTAAATGGACCTCCACTGAGCATACTGGGAGTTTAGACACCCATTACATATGTAGACACTTACAGAGCTATGGTCTCCTCTCTGTCAAGGATTGGAATAGCAGAGGTATGCTGAGATCGTTGCAGACTGAAGTAAAGACAGTGGTTTTGCTGGTATACTTCCCTCTAGAGACAGGGAAGAAAACCGAAGACGTTACATTCTTCTTCTTGAAAGTGTGAATAGGAGAACCAAGATGACTTGACCTTACTGTCACATTCAGCCAAAACAAAGGTAATAAAAAAATCGGTCCCCCAGATGTCTATGCAAATAAAAGACAGGGTTCTTGTTCCCTTGTCAGCTCATCTCTTGAGATACCCTGCGTGTTTCTGATGCAGAAACACCTTTCATGTTTCTTCTAGTCAAGGCTAAAATCTGGCCATCAGCCCACTCCATGTAAGAGCAGAAAGTAAACTTGCCTTTTCTCGGCGCTGACGCACTGCAAACCAAGGTGGGCACATGTTGAACAAAAAGCCAGAAGGATCAGAGAGCACCAGTAAAACTCTATCAAATCAAACTGTGGCAAAACACCCTCAAGCAAAACACCCTCAACAAAGAGGCAGAGATGCACTCCTGTGAGGGACTACCAGTACTCAGAGTACTGACCTTGTCAGTCAGAGTTAGGTTAGGCTCAGCTGCTCTCCTTCGGGGGCTTCGGATAGACTTGACTTGCAGATGGACTCACCAGGTAAGCTGAGCTTCTGCTTCACACCACAGTGAAGGGGAATGCGCAGAGATATCCACATTGCCACCAGCATCCTCTGGCTTACTTGACCATGCAGACAACCTGGAGCCATTTCTGCAGCTAGGCCGATGTCCAAGCTACCTTATTCCCTTTCTCTCCCCACTAATAAAATAGCTGCTGTTGGCAGTGCTTTCCAGGGAGATTCCCTGGACTCTTCACATAAAGTGGTGTTTGAGGACTCAGGTCTTGGCATAAAATACAGTCCACAGAGTAAACATACTGGAGATGTGGGAGCTTTAACATTGAGATGTGCTGCCTTTTTGGGCTTATGGACTATGTGGTCTGTGTGAGCAGCCATATGATATCGGTGATCTCAGGAGCTGCCCAGCCAGACTTTTTGAGTCAGAGCCTCTGAACAAAGTTTCTTACCTCACTGAAGGATTTTAAATGATTCAGCTGAGTGAATCATTTGCTCTCGAGCAAAGGAACAATTTCTCTCATCTGGGGTCTGAGGGTGTCTCATCTTTCTGTCCGGACTGAAAATTAATGCTGACCTATCCAAGACGACAAGTAAATTGAATCAGACATGGACCTGAACTCTCACAACAGATTGGCAAAAGAATATCAGCAAGAAAACCCAGCGCAAGCAGAAGATTCAACAAATTAGCTTGTGGATGCATTTCCAAGTGGTCATGATTCAGAGTTATTTAACTTCAGTTTCTCCTTCTTCTTCAGCCTATGTTGAAAGAAGTGTGTACCTCATGCCTGCAACCTGTCTACTCCATGGAGCGCGTGGTCACTGACAACATCTGTGTGCACTGCTCATGTTTCTGCTGCCAGGTCTGCGGGAGGAAGCTGAGGTGAGTGGTAGGACCCAAGTGCACTTATTTGTAAGGAATGTCCAACTAGTTTCCATCACAATGGTCCAAGGGTAATTCCAACAGGGCAGGCTTCAGGAAATGAGAAAGGGCAGACAGTTTCCCTGACACAATCCACCTCTCCATCACTAGAGTCTGAAGACTATTCACCTCAAGCTTGTAGGCGCCTGTGGATCAGGAGTCTGCATGGTGGTGCAAGGATGAGCTGAAAATGCAAGAAATATTTATAGTTTGGGAATGCTGATATGGAATTTAATTGGAGGAGTCGTTTGGGTGCCTCACGTGTTCATGGAATCGGGTAGGTTGGAACATGCCTCTGAAAGTCTCCACCCAGACTCCTGAGGGTCCAAGGAGGACAGGTAGTTCAGAACCATGTCCAGGAGAGGTGTGAATGGCTCCAAGGATGGAGATTCCATGGCCTCTCAGGTGGGCCCCCTCTTTCAACATTTGACCACCAGTGCAAACTTTTTTTCTTATATCTCATCACAATTTCCCATGTTACAACTTGTTCCCATTGCCTTACATCCTGTCACTGTCCACCTCCAAGATCACACCGGTCCTGTCTTCTCTACCCTGTTCCATAACATAGACAGTCACAGCAATGAGTTCCTCCCTCTTAACCTTCTCCATATAAGACCCAGCTAACCCCGCTCTCAGCCTCTCCTCGGATGACATGTTTCAGGCCCTTGGCCACCTTGGTGGCCCTTTGCTGGACTCCTTCCAGTATGTCAATGGCTTCCTTGCACTGAGGAAGCCCAAACTGGACAAAGTACTCCACATGTGGTCATACAAGAGTCAAATGCAGAGGAACAGCCACTTCCCCTGACCAGCTGGCTGGGCTCTTGCTAGTGCAGCCTAGGATGTAGTTGGCTCCTCTGTCACAAGGGCACACTGCTGGCTTGTTTTCAGCTTGTCAGTCACCAAGACACCATAGTCCTTTTCTGCGAGGCTGCTTGCCATCCTCTTGGCCCCCTGGTTGTACAGACACATTCTCCCATCGTGCAGTTGTTGGGCTTATGGGAGCCCTGCACAGTTTTACGCATATAGTCCATGCTATGCATACAGGGGGAGAGATGAAGTACTGGTGTGAAGCCTGGCCAGTAAATGAGAAAGGAATTACACATAACCTGGACCACAGCTCCCAGAGGTATTGCAAGGAAATGTTTAATTTTTCATGTTTCAGGTTTTGAAAGAAAAATCAAACATAACCTCAGAAAACAGACACTGCTTTTGAAAGGTTTCATTCTTCAATCTCCTTCCCTTCCCCAACAGTTTCCACTGAAAAACAATTTTGCTGAAAACCTGTCCATCAGTGCTACTGTTAATCCTTCCCTCCCACACAGCCTCTAACAACTATGCCAATGTGTGTTTTCCAGCTTGCAAAACTATGCTGCCCTCCATGGGGTGTTCTACTGCCAAGTCCACTACAAGCAGATGGCTGGAGCTAAAAGCAGAAGTGAGGCAGAAAGGCTGGAGCACTGGCTAAGAGACCATCAGGTTCAGCGAGTGGCAATGGTAGGCAGAGGACAACAGTCCCAGGACTGGTACAACAGTGCCAAAAAAGAGACTGAAACAAGAGAGAAACCCACATCCTTCAATGCACGGTGCAGCTTGCGGCCGGCTGAGCACAGGCAAGAGCTGAACAGCAGGTCTGTCCTCTTAGGTAACAAGCTCAAAACAGGCTGGCCACCTTCAGGAACAGCCTTGTTGGCTGTAGACGGAAAAGCTGGAAAGGGAGCACGTTCCTGGGAAAAGCCCACACCAAGCCTGCAAACCCATCAGGCTGAGGGTACTGGGGTGGGCAGGATGATGCTCAGGGGTCAGGAGGGAAAATCAGCAGTGGACGCAGCAGCAGAGAAGGGAAGCTTCTTACATGGTGTCACCTATACTAAGGAAAGAGAGAAAGCGTGTTCCTGGTCCAAGAACAGAGAACAGAGAGGCAGTGAAAAGATTGGTGATGTGGACCTGCCTGAAGGGAAGCGAGGGGGCAAGGTGTCCCAACGAGTGGCTGCGATCCAGCAGGGCAAAGCCCAGTGGAAGAGAGGACCTGCCTCTGCCTCCTCCCCTCTAGTCCTGGAGCCTGTGAACCCCCTGCCTCGTGGCTCTCTTGCTGCCCACCACACCACACGTCAAAGCACTAAACCCACCAACTGGATGTACTTGGGGCGCACAAGGGACTGCATCCTCTCTGCTGCAGAGCTCCCACTGAAGGAAAACGATGTCTGTGAGTCTCTAAACACATCCAGTGAAGGAGGCACAATTCCTGCAATAACATGTGGCAAGCCTGAACTGACCATAGCCACCCCAGCTACCCCAGGAGAAAAGCATCACGTTGGAGAAAGAATGAACAGCCCACAGCCCGTCTGTGGGACAGGAGAGCCCAAAACCAGAAACACCACAGGTATGGAACTAAAACATGGAGCTAAGGGTGTTGATCCCCCTGAATGTGAAGCTGAACACGGAACCCCCTGTGTCTCTGGTGTGTCAGGGACTCCTTACGTAGCTTCTGGCTCCCTGGAGCCAGAAGGGCTGAGCACATCACCCGAGATGGCTGAGCTGGTAAATGAGAAATCAAAGGGAAACACCAAGGAGTTCCCTGGGAAACAGATACCTGTAACTTCGGGGGAAAATATGCAGCCATCCAGCATAAGTGATTTACCTGGGATTGAGAGCAACGAGGAAGAATTTGAGAAGACAGAAGAAGCAAAACTTATAAGTACATCAGGATTTCTGGAAGAACCCAGTCCTGAGCAAACATCTCAGGAAAACAAAGAAGAAAAGAGAAAAGTCTCTTCACCTAGTTTTCCAGAGATGAGAGGTGACCATAGTGTGTCCTGCCCACAAGAAACAGAACGTCAGACCACATGTGACCCACTGATAAATAACCCTCATGAGGATATTTTGAGACATGATGTAAAATCACCTGGCAAGGATTTTCCAGTATCAGTAGACACATGTCCAAAAGGAACCCACGCCATTTTGCCCTCACATGATAAAGTCAACAACTCCAAGTTGAAGGATCCCAGAGAAGTTCTTAGTGGAAACATCTTCCACATTTCTGAGCAATCAGCCAAGTCATTAGACTCTTCCAAACTGAAGACATCCCTGGACAAATCTGAAAGTCATCCAGTGGGAGAAGAAAAAGTGGATCTGAAACTCCCAGGGGAAAGCACTGTGCCTACATCAAGGCCTGATGCCCAGAGCAAAGAGATCAGAAGCAGTCAAGCCTGCAGAGAGACACCGAGTAAAGGCTTCAGGCTTGGGAAAAACCCCTTCACTACTCTTCTTGGTTCTGAAGAAAAAGCCGTCACTTTCAAGAAGGAAACAACCCAAAGGAAACCCACTAAGCCCCAGTCAGCCCTTGTCACTTTATTTGGTTATTCCTCAGAGAAGAAGCAGAGTCAATCAGAAAATCCTGCAAGATCCTCAAAACAAACAAATATTGAAGACAGGCAGGAAAAGCCCCAGGGCCTCCTCAGGGCCTCCAGCCAAGCAAAACAAAAAGCCTCCAAGAACAATCAGCTGCCACAGCCAGGGAAGACAGAGGTCACCCCTGAATATATCCAGAAGAGCTCTGGAAGCTGCTCAGACTCTACTGAGGGCAAGGAGACTGATGTCCTATTGTTAGGTCCTGGTGCAAACATTTCATGGGAGGATGAACATGAGAGAACTGAACTTGACATTCATGACCAACTGGCTTTAAATAGTCAGGTTCAGCAGCAACAGGACATCTGTTGGCCCTCTCTCACACCGGCACAGAAAAATCATAAAGAAGCTGCAGTAACCTCAGAGGGTGGAACAAACCCTCTGCATCCTCCTCCAGAACTTAGGCCTGCAGCTGATAACAGCAAAAATCTCATCAGGGAAGGAAATCATCATGATGCTCATCTACTAGAAATTCAGAACCTATTGAGTTTGGATGTCCAGGACACAGTGATAGAGCCTGGGATATTTTTTTCACCAGGCAATTCAGAAAAGTTACCCAAGCAGGCTGAGCTTCAGTTAGACAACATGGATTTTCCAGAGGACAATAATTTGTTCTTTTCTGGAGGACAAGATTTTCCCATCACAGCAAGTAAAATCCCAAATTCAGACTTGCAAAATTCAGAGGCAGAAACTCCACCTTGCTTTGATCCAAAGCCTTCAGAATTGCCCCAGGAAATCCCAGCAAAAACAGATGCCCCACTAGTGCTGTGGGACACCTCCAGCCTCTCACTTCTTGCTGGACAAGATGAGATTATTACTAGAGACCTGGAAGGGAATCAGAGCTGTGCACTGCTGCAGCAGTTAGATCCACAGTACCAGGCTCCAAAGGCTGCAGAAGATACATCTGGGTTGGGTCTCAGTGCTGAAGGCTCAACAAACAAGTGTCTCTCTACAGAGGAAGATAATTTTCCCCCAATGTACATGTTCACCATCCACGCTTCTGAAGCCCTTAATCAGGATGGTTTTGATCCTTTCAATACTGATTCAGCCAAAATGGGCCAGGAGGCTCCTGAAAAAATGAACAGGAGCAGAAAAACGTCAAGACTTGAAGAAGCTTATGAAAGTCTCTCCTCTGAAGACCTTAATGTGTTAAACGATGGCCTTTTAGACCAGGAGTTCTTTATATAGTTTAAAAAAAGAAGATTAAAGAAGCACCCACCCCCACAGCACAAGTTAGCTGATACAGGACAAACATTGATTCATGAAATCCATTTAGAAATCACCCACTCCTTTGGCACGAGACAAATTCAGTTGTGCATAGGTTGATTTATTAATGGCTTAAGGAGCTAAATTTAAGATCTCTGTCCTGGTCATAGTGGGTCAGTGCTCGGTTCCCAAAAAAGAACATTGTAAGAACTGGCTTTGATGTGAGGCACCTCCAAGGAGAGACCAACCACTACACCACTCTGTGCACCTGGAGGGGATCTTCTGCACAATGTACTGCCAAGGTCCCTCAGAGGATGTCTGCATGGCCACTGTCTGCATGGCAGAAGGGAGAGAGACCTCTGAAGAGACACAGTCAGCAACCAGCCATGAGCAACAAGCTGATCAAGAGCTAGAAACTCCAATGAGAAGAGAATGCCGTTATCAGGAAGGAACCAAACCCTTGGCCACAAGTGCACAAGTAAAATGCAATGGGCAAAGGCAAAGCTGAGGGTGCCAGGGTGAAGATTTGTCTCCGAATTAGGTTTAGGTGTCTGCAAGATCAGCATTCCAATGTCAACCAGTTCTTTAAGCCCATATCAGGGTCAACGGAGAATTAGGAAGCACAGTCAGTGCAGTCTGGGAAGTGACTCAGCCCACCCTAAAAGAGACAACAGCATTCGAAAAGCTAACAGCTCTCTGGACTCTATTAACTGTGCAGATCAGTCTCCACTAACTACAGTGCAACATTAGTTATCTACTTCACATATAGATGACTGCATTTAGACATCCAGAGATGAACCCAACCCAAAACATCATATACCTTTTCACCATATGGTTTGCCTACACTTACTAATAATGATATCTCACTCCCCTCATTATATTTTTCCTTTGGTAGACTGCAAAATTGCTTCACATTAGGAGGTCGCTATCATTAGCCTCGTTGTACGATGATGAGCAAAGATAAGTGAAATTACCTTGCCAAGGTCAGGTGGTCAGAAGGGCAGAGGCAGAAAGGAAACCCAGGTCTCCCGAAGTCTTGGGGCATGAGGACATTCCTATATCTGCTCTCCCTGTGTGGTTGCACTCTGACCCTCACTGACTGGCCTTTGCTGCCATAACATAAATGTTATAGGAGTTAACAATTATGATAAACAAGCTCACCAGAAACCTCAGAGGGTCAAAGCAAGAACACATGTATTATGGAAAGGATCGTGGAACTTATCACTTCACCTGTTTTAATCAGCTGTCTGTAAAAAAAAAAAAAAAAAAAAGAAAATAAATTATGAAGATGTTAAAATAATTAATTTTTAAAATAAAATTTAAAAAACTCTCCCTGCCTCACCAGTGCTGAAATAACCCTGACTCTGTCAGATCTGCTGGAGGAATAAAGCTGCTTACTGACTGCATCTGCTGCAAAGCAGTGTGTCAGTGCTCTGTGCACGGGCACTGCTCAGCCAACATGAATGAGGGAAAAGAGAGATGTCCTTGAAAGTGACATGACTCGTTCAATGCTGAAGTCGGTCTCATCTTGGGATGGCACAAGAGACTTGGGACAGAGGTGCTGCCATCTCACGGCCTTGCCTGAAACCTAGTCAAGCTGTGTTTAGAGATGGAGAAATGAGACCTAAAGGCTTGCAGGGATTAAGCACCTTTCACGGAAGCCAGTGGGAAGGGGGTGGCCAGTTACCCGTGCTAAAGACACTCTGATTGACACCCCAGACCAAGTTGTCACTAACACGACACCTGTAAACCTGACCTCTCCCTGACAGCACTAAGGATAATTCAGGAGGGCCGCAGCTGGTGGGTATGAATCCATTCCGGCCGCAATTCACCCCAACATATAGGTGTCCAAATGGGTCTCCAATCACAGTCACTCCTGATGTCTAGAGCTGTGTAAGAGAAAAGCCAAGACCATGAATTAGTGTGTCAATGCCTTACTGTCCTCACCAGCCTTCCTCCCCAGGCAACGGTCTCTTTTTCTGAACTACTCTCTTTGATGCACCCTCTCCCTTTCCCTTAGTCCTTGACATTTGTACATAGATGTACAGGCTTTCCAGATGTCCATGCCAGATCTTCCCTGAGACCTGTTGACTTGGTCAACCTGGTCTAGTCGGAGGCGTCCCTGCCCATGGCAGGGAGGTTGGAACTTGGTGATCTTCAAGGTCCTTTCCAACCTAAACCATTCTATGATTCTACGATTCTATGATTCTGTGACTTCTCATGCCCTCTGACAGAGGCTTTTCAATTTTCAAGAGGCTTTGAAAGCGTCAGTGATCCACCTGGGCAAAACTGTTGGTCAGAGAGAAGTAACCACAGAAACCCTAGCAGTGGGAGTCCAGGAAACAGAGGTTGTCACAACTGACCCAACCTTTGCCCCTGAGAGATCCCCACCATGTAGGACTGACACATTCAGGCCCAAATGATGAAGTCATAAGAACAATGTCTTTCTATAAGAAGTGTCAGTTTAGGGTGACAGAGTTTACAACGGGGTACTGAAGTTCTCCCAGGGCTTCAGAAGAGCCTGTCTGGTGATGAACAGCATCAAGAAGTCACATTTGCATTAGCGCATGAGACTGCAGTCATGTCTGAGTCACCCCAAAGGAGTTTTTGTAGTTAGGAGATGCTGGTGGCTGAGGAGCGGGAGGGAAGACCATAAGCCACACACAACAGGGAAAGCTTGAAGACTTCAGCTTGTTGCACACTAATGGAAAAGGTACCTCCTCCCACTGCAGCAGGACAGGGTTAAAATGCCTCTGCCACAGCAGATCTCCTTGGCCAGATCATCCCACGACAAGACCAGAGATGGATTTAGGGTAAAAAAGAACTTCTGGAGGTTTCTTAGCTCAACCTTCTGTTCAAGGCAATTGTCTGAATAGTAGCAAGTCCTCTCATCCAAGGATGTGGATCCAGAGGCCCGTGATGTGTTTGGCTGTGTGGTGTGTGCACATGATACATGGCGCGAATTTACACAACTCTAAGTAACATTTACTTCTCTCTTCCTTTAATCCCAATAGCATTAACCAGTATGACCTCTCTCTCCCACTCCAGCTTAGAGGGTGATGTTTTAAGATCCTATCTTCTACCCCTCTTCCCATTTCCATGAGCACGCCAGTGCCATAGCCACTCACGAAACACCAACCCAGACTTGTGTGATCCTTCCGCAACTTTGCCGGAGGCTCAGATGTACTATCTGGGTTGAGAGTGAATGACAAAGAATTTGAGAAGAGACATGCAGTGAGTAGGTCAGTGTGTAGTGACCTGTCCTTATTGCTCCAGTGAAAGCAGCCAGGAGACCTTTGCCAAATTTCACACTGAATTCCATACACAGAGGGCAATCCGGCTTTCCAGTTTCCAGGAATAAAGATACAAACCACTCAGGGAGCCTCTCCAGGAAGCAGTTCAGACCTGCAGCAGAAATCAGGTCAATCTGCTTTTCAAGTGACATCACAACCTCGGTTAAATCCAAGCTGGTGTCATTTCTTATCCCCAAATCCTGTGTGCTTGGTATGTCTGTGTGCATAAAGTGCTATGTTTTTCTTAAGGGTACTCTCTAAGCCAAATCTATTTTAGGATTCTCCCCCAGACATAGGAGTTTAGATCTAGTTTTATGACTAACCAGGGTTTCTATATGGGGCAAATGAAAACTGACAGCTTAGGACACAGCTGTCAAGAACAAGTTTACTTGACTACCAGCCATATTTCCTGGTCCAGAGGAGAAATGCTTTTCTGCTTCTCTTTCCTACAGTCTCCAGGATGGGCTATATATCCATTAAGCCATTAATGAGAGCAGCAGATTTACTATGTTTTATTCACCACACTTAGGAAAATTAGCCCTCATTTGCAGAGACACGTCTCAGACAAAAACCTTGCACTGCAGAAGAGTTGCCTTCAAGAGGCCTGGGGAAACACTCTGGGCTGGGACAAGAGAAACTGTCCCCACGCTGCCCCCAAGACTGGCAATGCTCTGGCACCTTTGTTCTGGCCCCGAGAACAGGGAGGGAATGGCTGGTGACAAAGTACACCCTGGAGGACTGCAGTATATCATCATAACGGATAAATGTGCCGATACCAGTGTTCATTTTATCACACCTGATTAGGGGTTTAGTGCTCACATAGTTTAAACATTAATATTTGCCTATTTAAGCAAGGTGTCCTAGTGCAGCCTGGCCACTGAGGTAGTCATCATGACTGAGTTTGGAGATTTTATAAGTGCTCTTGGGGAGTTCGGGCTGTATCAGAAATTGCTGGTACTTCTCCTCTCCCTCCCACTGCTTCTTAATCCTTTCCAAATGATTGGCCAAGTGTTCATGGTTGTGGATGTGCCACATCACTGCAACACCAGCTGGATCCGTGCCATCGGCCCCAATCTGACCGAGGAAGAGCAGCTGAACCTCACCCTGCCCCGGGACGCAGACGGGGAGTACGAGCAGTGCTTCATGTACTCACCGGTGGACTGGGACCTCGACTCCATCATGGCGTATGGCCTGAATGCCACGGAGAAATGCAGCAGTGGCTGGGTGTACCCCTCAGCACAACCGCCTTCCCTGCTGACTGAGGTCTGTAATCACCTTTTGACATGCCGGGGATGTGGAAGGGAAGGAATAGGCATGTCCTGTCCTGTAGTTTGATAAGCCAATGCCAGATGTGGTGCAGTCAGGCTGAGATTTACACCATGCACTGGGTGTAAATCACACAGATTGGCTCGATCACACAGATCGCAGCTGTAATCCCTGGGAGGCTGTGTTCAGGAAGACGATAATGTAGATGCCCAGGGGAACCGCAGGCAGAGGCAGTGGAAATGTGAGTCCAGAACATGCTTTGCCCATCATCTCTCCCCTTTCCAGTATCCCCTTGAATCCATGATGCATCTTGCCTGGAGAGATCTTTTGGGTTTCCCTGCCACAGTTTCCCTTAGTCTTCAGCCTGGTTCTCCTCACATCACCTTCTCTGTGAAAGATGTTCACCTTCCAAGGGCTTGTCAGAGATATCTCTGGGGCCTCCAGAGAGCTTCAGGGCTGCAGCAGACCCATGGGCCATGCAGTTGAGCAAAGGGTCTGTCTGTCAGCATCCCCAACTTCTTCCTCCCTGGACCTCTGTTCCTCTCTCACATTCCTTCATCATTCCCTCATTCCTCTCTCCCTCCCTCTTTCCTCACTCCTAGCTCCAGAACTTTCTCACAGGTACCTTCCTCTGAGCTGAAACCAGAGGAGAGATTTCAGCCCCTGGCATTTGCAAAGGCTCCTTGGGGTCTCTGGAACACTGTGTCCATTTCACAGATAACTTCTCTGGAGGCTCCTCAGCAGATGCTGCATCCCTTCCCACTCCTTCAGCAGTCCTCCTTTACCAGAGGAAAGCTCTGCTGCCCTCCTGCTCTTCCTTCCACTTTGTCACACCTCTGCACCTGGAGAAGCAAGCTGCTGGGACTCTTATCCCAAGGTCCCACTATTAGTAGAACTTCCCAATCGGGAGAGTCCCTTGGGCATGCCTGGGCTGGAGGGGTGTCTTGCAGGTCCCAGAGCTTGGGAGATGTGCACCATGATGAAGAGGCAGGCTGAGCATCTCATATAGCCTGTCCCATCCATGACTTGTGGCCTACGTGCACACCATGGAGGCTTGTGTCCTTGGGGGTGAGAGCTCTCCTGCCAGGGGCTGGAGCAAGAGCTTGGACACCTGACTCCTGGGTTCACCATGGCCCAAAAGGGCTGTCCACCCTCAAAAAGCAGCTGGGGTCTGTCAAGAATTTCCTTCCTCCAGTTTGACCTGGTGTGTGACAAGAAGGACCTGAACGACATCTCCCAGTCCGTCTACATGGTGGGGCTCCTCCTAGGAGCCATGATCTTTGGACCACTAAGTGACAGGTGAGGAAACTCAGCCACCTTCCCAGAGTTATCATCCAGCACCCAGGAACAGCCTGGCTGAGAGTTCAGGATGTCCATGCACTGAGCATGAAATACTGCCTCTGCAGGACTTGATCCCCTTGACAGAGCAAGGGCATCTGGGGCCACCTGACATATCTGTAGATGTCTGAGCATTGGAAAGAGAGAGAAGCAGATACAACGTCATGGGGGGGGTCCTTCAGGAGTCACAGGTCCAGCCCTAACTGGTGTCTCAGATACCTAAGGGTCTCTCAGCTACCTAAGGGTGTCTCCAGGAACTCCAAAAACCTACATTTGGGCACAGAGTTGGACCCACCTTCAGCTGTGTTAGCCAGACCATGTGCACCTCCTTCCCATGCCTCTACTCAGCTCATGGTCACATGGACCGAAGTCCTCAGCTCCCTAGAGGACACGGCCACACAGGGGACGTGGAAGGCAGAAGGGTACAGCATGTGTACTGAGTGTCTCACTGAGGACCCCAGCACCACCGTCCATTTCAGTCTGATCCTCACTGCTCTCAAGAGAGGGGACATGGGGGCCCTTCAAGGGCTGAATCCTTTAGCAGCATCTCCTTTTGCCTTTGCTAGCACCACAATGGGTCAAAAGTGGAGATGCTGTTTTTCTTGCTGGTTACTTCCTGGGGTGTATAGAGGAGCTTTGTTCACATGGGTGTCAAATCTGCTCTGGTGTGAATGGTTCCCAAATCACTGTGTCTTCCATCTGGGCTCTTCCTCATCTCCATGGGGTCTCTCCAGGTACCAACTGTGTCTTCCCTCTTTCTCCACAGGATAGGCCGTCGGCCAATCTTTCTGATATCCCTCCTCCTCCAAGGTTTGTTTGGTGTAGCAATTGCATTTGTACCCCATTTCTACATCTACATGGCCTTCAGGTGTGTCGTGGGGGCTTCTGTGTCAGGAATTCTGATTACTGCCTTGGCGTTGGGTGAGTAGGATACCCTTGCCCTGAGGCAGACAGATGTGGCCTCACAAGATGTAATAATAAAAGATGGTCCTGTACCTTCAGGAAAGGGTGTCCCTGAACTTTAATTTTTCTTCTCAGGTACAGAATGGGTTGGTGTCTCCTACCGGTCAAAGGCAGTGCTGGTAACTCACTGCTTTGTTGCCATCGGACAGATTATTTTGGCTGGCTTGAGTTATGGCATTCGCAACTGGAGGCTGCTGGAGATTGCGGGATCTGCTCCTATATTTGCCCTTTTCTTCTACATCTGGTAAGTAGGAGAAGGGCAGAGGTTCTTGAAAACATCACAGCAGTGGGTGTGAGGGGTGGCAGTGAGGAGGCAGCAGCTCAGGAGCAGGCCGTGTCTTTCCCATTGGAGTGCAGATGCGGGAAGGACTTCTGCAGAGGTGAGCACATCTTCCTGGGGCACTGGACCCCTGAAAGAAGCAGAGGCTTTGCTTCACATCTTCAAATGCAGCCTCTGGGGACTAAATGTAGGCCTGGAAACCTGACCTGAGGAGGTATTTAGACATATGATGCTGGACATGGTTGGAGGGAGGTGGGCTGTGGGGAAACTCAGCAGGTCACAACAGCATCTCCTGATTTCTTCTCCTCGGCAGGGTGCTACCAGAATCAGCTCGGTGGCTGGTGACAAAAGGCAGAATAGAAGAAGCTAAGAAGGTCCTTCAGAAGGCAGCGTCCATCAACAAGCGCACCATTCCACCAGCACTCCTTGAGCAGGTACCTGTAACGGCATGCAGAACTTCTTCTTGTCTTCAGAGATTCTCCTCGGCACTTAGGTTTGCAGCAGCCACTGGAGCTGAGGTCGTACGATAAACATCTTTCCATGCCCGCTGGGGATGATTTGGGGGTGGACTGTGGGTGACTCCAGCTTCAGCTGCGTTGTACAGGGATGGGGTCAGGGAAGAGGCACAGGTTCTGCTGAGGCTCATCCTGGAGCTTTCTGGAGTCCACCTTGGGATAGGGAAAGGACTCAAATGCTTCTCTGGCTTTTCTTCTGTGAGGATTTCAGGAGTGATGAGGAGGAGCACAAGGTCTCTGTTTAGCTTGTGGTTTTCCATGCATAACTGCCTGAAGGCGGGTTACCTCCTTGCCCACCTCAAAGTCCCTACACTGGGGAAATGTTCATCCCGAGGAACCTCTTGGTCACCAAACTAGTGCGGTGGACACCCAGAGCAGATTCAGGAGCCCAGCCCCACTGGGCTGCCCTCCCTCCCAGAGCAGTTTGGGGTCACAAGCCTGTCCTGCCAAGGCTTTCCTTTGACCACAGATGGGAAGAGAAATAGCCAAGGATTTCCTATGCCATGGTTTGACTGTTTGGCTTTCTGCATTTTGAAGTTGAAGCCTGAGAACCAGACCCAGTCTGGAAGTATTCTGGATATTTTTCGGAAGAAGCACCTCCGGAAGGTGACTTTAATCATGTCGTGTGCCTGGTAAGACATCCCCTGGTCCCCTGTTTCCAAACTTCTAGGTGAAGAAAAGCGCAGATTGAGGGTTGAGAAGAACTGTAAATTCGCTTCATGTGATTTTTGGGGTCATGTTTATGTATATGTGTACCTCTGTTATCTTTCTGTCTCCCCAAAGTGGACCAGACCTAGCTTGTCTGGGCATGGGCTGGAGCTGATTATTCAAGATACTGTGGCTTTTGTGAGAAAGCCTGGAGCAATTCCAGCTTTTGGCAATCACTGGGCTTTGGAGTAGTTTTGTGCCCCTCTGGAAGTTCTGGGAGCAGTCTAATAGTTGCTGACCATATGAGGATCCATATATCTCATACAACTACGTCCCACAATATTGTCACAGGTGGTGACAAGAAGCAAAAAAGAGATTGGTGGGAGTGGGGGTTGGACTAGATGATCTCCAGAGGTCCCTTCCAACCCTAACCATTCTGTGATTCTGTGATTCTGTAAATAAGTTGTGTATGGTCTAACCACGCTAATTTTTGAGGATAATCACCTGGAAAATCCATCTCGTTACATGTTCTATTCCACTTTACTTGAATTTCAGGTTTGCAGACAGCCTTGTCTACTATGGCCTGAGCCTTAACGTGACAAGTTTTGGTCTGGACATCTACCTGACACAGCTTGCCTTTGGGGTGGTAGAGTTACCAGCTCGACTTTGCTGCGTTTTCCTGCTGCAGTGGTTTGGGAGGAAGAAAACCCAGGCCGTTCTCCTGCTGCTGTCTGGCTTGATGTGTCTTGTCATCACTGGCATCCCTGAAGGTGACCAACCTCTTCCCAACCCAAGTGCACAGCCGGGTAGAGCCCCAGCCAGCTCCATCCTGGTTCAGACCCCATCCTCCCAGCCCAGCTGGCTGCAGACCCACACTTGCTCCCAGGGGCTGAGCTGCCTCGAGTGTCGCAGCCCAAGGGACGGCACTCCCAACATGCTGGTTTTCTCTCTGCATGACTTTCTTCTCCTTCAGAGCCGTGCCTGGTCCTTCCACAGTTCCTGGCCCTTGGCAGACAGCGTCCATTACATGCTGCCACCCACTAGACACCGCCACCTCCTCTCAGAAAAGTGTAGCAGAAGAGATGCTTTAAAAGCCACCGTATCTCACTTTTTTAGATGAACAGGAAAAGCAAATCCCTCCCCACCCCTTACCTGTTTCTACCTACACATTGCTGCAGTCCACACTCTTGCCCCTGCTGCTGTGCTAGTGCAGTGAGTAAGGCTGAAGGAAAGAGAGGGGCTCCACGATGCTTTCAATCTCATGGATGTGGGAGTTTTAAACGAGCACTCCCCAAAGACCTGTGGTGGTTCAGAGGCTCACTCTAGTTGAGGATTTAGGAAATGCCCAAGGCCACAGGAGAAATCTGGGTTCTGTTTGCCAGTTATCCAGAGGGTATTTTGCGGGAAAGGGTGCACAGGGAATAATTTCCAATAGGTTAGGTCCAGATTTGCTTGGAAAGTCTGTTTGAAAGGGCTGTCCTTAGAAATCCCTCTACAGAGATCTTTGGTCCCAACTGAACCTTTTCCAAGGAGGTCACAGTGGCAATCTCCCCTCCTCCCTCAGACCAGCCTGTGGTGACTACTGTCCTGGCCATCATCGGCAAATTTGTGGCCACAGCCTCCTTCTCCACCTCCTATGTCTACACCGCAGAGCTCTTCCCCACCGTCATCAGGTGAGATCTCCCCACACATCGGGACTTCCCTCCACCATGGCTGGTGGCAGTGGTGGGGCAAGACCCCGGGGGTCCCCATGGCCACACTCAGTCCCACAGTGGCCCAGGGGATGCTGAGCCCTGCCCGCACCTCCCACTGCCCCTTGCTCCCCCAGGCCAACTGGTGTGGGGCTGTGCTCGATGTCGGCGCGGGTGGCAGGGATCGTGGCCCCACTGATCCACCTCCTGAGCCAGTACCACCGGGCCATCCCCATGGCCATCTTCGGGAGTGCCCCTGTGGTGGTGGGGCTGCTCTGCTTCCTGCTGCCTGAGACCCGCGGCACCGACCTGGCGGATGACACAGGGGCAGCCAACCCCCAACCGAGGTGAGTATCTGGAGCTTTGAACTTAAGGCAAAAAAACACCAAAGGTGTAAATTTAAGGCAGCAAGAAATATGTCAGAAACCAGGATGGAAACAGTATTATCTCTTCCTCTTTCCTCCTTGTCTTCCGCAGTAGGACACTGGAAATTTTGTCCAAGAGAGACACCGCAGAGGATGGAGTAGACTCAGAGAAGGACGTGTAGAGATGCTCAGAGAGCAAGTGATGAGTGGACAGGCGTATACTAAAGGCCAAGTCTGATCCAGTCTTTCTTAAAGCAGACCGTGAGGCATTGCTGTCTGGAAATTGGTCTTTCAGAAGATCAACAAAATATTTGTGGTCAGAGGGAGAGGAGATCTGTGTCACTCTGCGTTTGGAGAAGATGCACTTCGAACTGCTCCCGAAACCCAGTCTGTCGTGCCTGGCTGCGCGAGTCCTCCCGACGTGTTTCCCAGTCCTTTGCAAACTGGTACCCGTGGAACCATCCCTGTTGTGTTTTACAGCAATAACGAATTGCCAGTAGAGTGGTAGTACTGGGCAAGCGAGCGCCGGGCTGTGTCCCTCCTGCACTAATCGCTTGGGCCGTCAGCCTTCTCGTCGGCCCAAGCCTCAGCGTTTGATCAGGATGTCACCGAAACCCTGTCACACACGTATTTAGCTTTTATTTCTATGTGGTGTTGAATTTGAGTTTCTACATGAATAATATAAATTATACTCTGAGTTTGAGAAGAGACACTTGTAATGCAATATGTGAATAATAAATGGTGTTGATTATTTTTTGTTGTTGTTGTTTCCTACTGTTTCACAGTTGGCCTTTGTAACTGCTATTGGCTCTGGAGTGTTTTCTACACAGAAATTGTAAGCCTGTAATTTAACACACGGATGGAAACGTGTTTGGTTTCCATCAGCGACAAACAATGCAGAAACAGAGCGTTAAAGCAGAATGACTGGGTTCAATCAGAACTTTTTCTACTTCCAAGTCTCCCAAGGAACAACCTATGTTTATTTTCTCTGTGAGAAGTTGTGGAAGTTTCCTGAATTGCGCTACGTATGCTGCAATTCAACATCAGTTAAACTGAGTGGGCAGCTCTCCCCAGTCACGGTCAGTCTTTAACAGTGACCTTGGTTGGCTACTGCCAGCTCAGCCACAACATTTTAGTATAATCTCATGTCACACAAAAGAAAGATAAGTGTGGCCTCCTGTCCTGCTCTACTTGTGTGCAAGCAGAGAATGTATTTAGTACCCTTTCACGAAGCTGTCTCCTCAAACCACAGCACTACTCTTGGTCCAAGGAGAAGGCTGGTCACTCAGGTTTGTAGCACCCTTTTGTTTCCGATCACTTTGTGCTGTAGTAAATGGTGTTTTGAAGGTTGGGGCGACCCAAGTCTGAGCCAGACGCACCTGGAGGTGATACTCATGTTGTAGCTTGATTTTGGTGAACAAGATCTCCTCAAATTGCAAAGTTTCATACAGGACATGGCTATGGCTGGAGATGGGGCAGGGCATTTGCAAGATCTGGGCTTTGGCACTGGCGCACTGCATAGCGCCGTGAGAGCAGAATTAATGCTGCTTCTCCTCACCTTCTCAGCCATTCCCTGCTGGGTCCCTTTCTGCAGGCTTTGCTCTGGTTTTGGACCTGGGGCTTTCCCACCATGGGGTCAGGAGGAAGAAGAGGATGATGTCCTCTTGTCAAAGGGCAAGGTCTGAGGTCCTGACAACTCTGCCCAACAGCCAGGAGTCAGGGTTGCAGAAAGGTTTGTTGGTGTCACTGACACTAGGGATGCACTGATTGTCTCCATGGTCCTTGTGGGGCCACTCCGGCAACAGGAGCTGCTTTGCCCCACTTCTCCCCACCTCACCACAGGGCACAGGGCCAGGCTATGCTCTGCTGCCCTTCCACACCTTAGATACCTCTGGCCCTGCCTAACCAGCTTCCTCAGCAGCGGGGAGATGCTGGTGCATGAACCTGGGTGTCCTCCAAGGGGGAAACAGAGGTCGCACTGTTGTGACCTGAACGCAGACAAGCATAAGTGAGGGTGTAAGCACAGGAGCAGGGCTGCGGCCCCATGTCTGATATAGGAGGGCCTGAAGAAGGCTTGGACATTGTTCAATATGCTCTAGCAAACCCTTTACAGTGTCCCTGGCATTTGCTTAACGCTGCCACCTTCAGCACCTTCCCACAACCAGCCCTCCCATCATGTCTTGGTAAGCCACCCTATTAAGATCTTGCACCTGCTCTTCCCAGCTAAACCTTGCTACCCCATTTTGTCCGCACCTTCTTTTCAGCCTTTTGGCTTCCTCCCCTTAGCTATGGGGTCATCCTCTTACCCTTAATTATCCCTTCAGTTCACCTGAGGCACATTTTACCCTTTGCCCATAGCCTTATCACAATGAGAGCCTATAACACCCCACTATATGCATGCAAAGGTGTGTTTGCGTTCTCACGTGCTGTTCCACCACACCTAGCTCGACTCTGTACTGTGAGCTCTATTTATTACAGCGCAAGAGTATGTGTAGACCAGGTAGCAGTGACATTAAGGCACAGCAACACCATTGGACATCTTGCCATTCCT
>NW_009649605.1:534745-568556 GCF_000708025.1 Charadrius vociferus
AAACATCATCACTCAAACTCACCGAGGGGAACTGCTCTGGAGTGGGCCTGACCACCAGCAGAGCAGCACATCTCAGCACACAGGGGGTTTTCCTGAGGTAAGGAAATGCCGGAGCAGTGGAGAGACACGCCAGGAGCTGGCAGCTGCCATGGGAGACACTGAAGAGGCATGGGCCTTTCCAGAGCAGCCATGACCACCTCATCATAGAATCATAGAATGGCTTAGGTTGGAAGGGACCTTAAAGACCATCGAGTTCCAACCCGCCTGCCATGGGCAGGGACACCTCCCACTAGAGCAGGTTGCTCAAAGCACCGTCCAACCTGGCCTTGAACACCTCCCGGGATGGAGTTTTCACAACTTCTCTGGACAGCCTGTTCCAGTGCCTCACCACCCTCAGAGTGAAAAATTTCTTTCTCTTATCTAATCTAAATCTCCCTTCTTCCAGTTTGAAATCATTACCCTTGTCAATAAGACCCCCTGGGAAACTGCCCTCAGGGGCAAGGGGGCAGAACTGAGCTGGCAGATCTTTAAGGATACTTTCCTTAGAGTGAAAGAGTTCTCAATCCCCAGGTGTAAGAAATCAGGAAAGGCAGGCAAGAGACTGGCATGGCTGAGTCAAGACCTGCTGGTCAAACTAAAGAGCAAGAAACACACGCACAGGCAGTGGAAGCAGGGAACAGGTATCCTGGGAAGAGTATAGGGACATTGCCCAGTTGTGTAGGGATGGGGTCAGGAAGGCCAAGGCACAGCTGGACCTGAACTTGGCAAGGGACACAGAGAATAATAAGAAGGGCTTCTACAGGTATTTCAGCTAGAAAAGTGTGATGGTTTGAGAAACCCACAACAATTTATTGTCATTTAGACAATCATTCTATCACCCAGTGATGTCTCTCCACCCAGGAAGGGGAATCGGGAAAAATCAAGGAAACATGGAGGGTTGAACTATAAACAGATTTAAATGCATAAGACTAGATAATTAACATTAATAACACTAAAGAACCAATATTGATCCCAATACCAATACAAAATATACAAAGACTGTACTCAGCCCATTCTATCCTTAGGAAGCTGTGCACTCCCAGCAGCGGGCAGCAAATGTGGGACACTGCAAGTGCTACAGCTTTGGGAGGAAAGGAAGGCCTCAGAGGTCCAGCACCAGGTCAAGAAGTCCTCTGGATTGGTGCCATCAAGGGAGAGAGAGCACTTCACAGCAAACTTTCTAATTTATATTGAATGTGACATTGATGGTATGAAATAATCCTGTTGGCCAGCCTGGGTCAAGTCCTCAGGTCTCGCTCCTTCTCATCCCTGCACCTGGCAAGCTTGAAAACACTGAGACCTTGAAACCCACACACCATAGCTGGCTATAAAGTAAATATTTTTACAAATTCAGATGAGAGTCTTCTAAAATGGAGTCTTCCAAAATGGAGTCTTCCCAAGTATTAAAAGAGAAATTAGTCTGCATTGCTCAACCCAGGACAAAAAACAAGGTCAAAGAAAGTGTACTTTCCCTGATGAGCCAGACTGTCAAACTGGTAACAACAGATGAGGAGAAGGCTGATGTACTCAACAACATTTTTGTCTCTGTCGTCACTGTCAATGTGTCTCCCCACAGCTCTCAAGTGGATGGACCACAAGGCAGGCACTGGGGGAGAAAAATCCCTCCCACTGTAAGAGAAGATCGGGTTCGTGACCACCTGAGGAATCTGAACATACAGAAGTCTATGGGACCTGACGAGATGCCTCCCAGAGTCCTGAGGGAATTGGCTGATGTAGTTGCCAAACCACTCTCCACAACATTTGAAAAGTCCTGGCAGTCAGGTGAAGTCCCTAGTGACTGGAAAAAAGGAAACATTGCACCCATCTTTAAAAAGGGTAGAAAGGAGGACCATGGGAACTGCCAACCTGCCAGCCTCACCTCTGTGCCTGGGAAGGTCATGGAACAGATCCTCCTAGAAGCTGTGCTAAGGCACATGGAGGACAGGGAGGTGACTCGAGACAGCCAGCATGGCTTCACCAAGGGCAAGTTCTGCCTGACCAATCTAGTGGCCTTCTATGATGGAGTGGTTGCTTCAGTGGACAAGGGAAGAGCTATGGATCTCATCTATCTGGACATCTGTAAGACCTTTGACACAGTCTCCCACAACATCCTTCTCTCTAAATTGGAAAGATATGGATGTGATGGGTGTCCTGTTCAGCGGATGAGGAATTAGTTGGATGATCACATCCAGAGGGTAGTGGTCAATGGCTCAATGTCCAGATGGAGATTGGTGACAAGTGGTGTCCCCCAGGAGTCTATGATTCTGTGATTCTGTGATTAAACTATTCAGGTGCTCTTCAGCCAAAAGTGCACCACCCAGTGGTCTTCAAACTAATCACGTGCAGTGGACTAGAGAAGAGCAGATGAAATGGATCTTTGGCTTTCTGGAGGCATGAATGAGACAGAAGCAGAAGTACATCAGATGTGCCTGGACACCTTTATTTATGAAGTGAGCTGGAACAGAGCGTTTCAGAGCAGATTTCCTGAAAGGAGCCGTGGTTCACTCAATAACTGTGCATTTTGCTCCAAGTTCTTCCCTCAGCCTTTACCTTTCGGTGCCTTATTTTCCATAAAAGCCTGAAGGAGGCAGCCTCTCACCTTTGCCAAAGAAAGAGTGCCCTCGGGCAAAGGACCGAGCTCCTCTGTACTTGTGGCCACTGAACAGGAGCACCACAGCAAATCCCTTGAAAAGCAGTGCCAGAGAGAAGATGGCACCACAGGCAGCCCCTCCTGATGGGGCATTGTCATATATCACTGATTTTATCCAAAGCTCTGTCTTCACCAAACTGCATATCCATGAGATACCTTGGAAAACATGCAGGCAGGACAAAAGGGAGAAGAAATAATGTCTCCTTTAAAAATTTCTTAACACTACCAGAAAATAGCTTTTGAGCTGTACGCAGTCTAAGCTGGAACACCATCACTGTAGAACTTCTGGAAGAAGAAAGCCATCTTGAGGGACAGGAGATAAGAGGAGGGCAAGTGCAAGAAAAGAGCATAGAGATTTTTCATAGTATAAGACAAAAGTGGTCATAAATGATTTAAAGACAGAGATGCAATAGAATAGAACATAGTAGAATAGACCAAATAGTTCCCAGAAAGATGTCCACTTTCTTCTAAGCGACCAACTGCCACAACATCTCTCAGTTTCCTGGAACAGACAAATTAATGTGGTCCTACGCCACAGCCCGACAGCACAATCTTCTGTGCACACAGCATCATGACATGCTTTCATCCAAAGCCACCAGCACTCAGGCGAAAATTCTGCTGCCTTTTAGACATCTCTGCTCACTGCCTGCTGCTTCTTCCATCACATCTTTTTTTTTTTTCTCAGCTGAGTGCCTCAAATTTAAAAAAAAAAAAACAATAAAAAGGAGTGTTTTTAAGAGAGGGTGAGAAGACCGTGCTAGACAGTCAAGGGAAATCACTCCTTATTGCAAGTGTGAGATTGTTTTCAGTGTTGCATCTGCTCTGGCTTTCTCTTTAGTGAGCACAGCACTCCTTTGCAAGTCTGTTCAACGCTCTAGCAGGTGTCTTACTTAAAGTTTACAGTCTCACGTTCCTGGAGATGGGACAGAAAAAAAGGAAGAGAAAAATGTTGCATCCATCCTAGTTTCTGATTTCTTGCTTTGTTTCCTTAAATGAAAAGCATCAGGTTTTCTCCATCGAGGGCACTGTTGAACACCAGAGAGAGCATGCAGTGCCTGAGGACAAGCTATAGAGGGAGATACAGGAAGGCAAAAAAAAGAAAAGGAAAGACAAGAAGTGGCAATGACGGCTTGAGAAGTGGTGGTGTCCTGCCAATGGAGACCCTGCCTGTCCTCAGTGCTAGCACAGCACTAGGCCACCTTTGATTACAGCTGCTTGCAGGCTCAGCTAGAAGTAAGTGGTCTTTGTGTAGTCTTTGTCTTGGCCACCATCTTTTCCTTTCACGTGTCCATTTTCAGGGCTGCTGTTGGCATTTTCACAGACCTGATGAAAGGGAAAGTAAAATAAGACCTGTTACAAGCTGGCAGCAGCCTCTCCAAGCCATGCAGCCTCCAGCAACCTGACTTCCCATTCACCACTCGCTCTTTGGGCCCTCATGGACACCCTTCTCCCAGCAGGGCAACAAAAATGTCAGGGTGCAATTCTACCTAATCCCATGGGCAATGGGGTGCTGGGAGCTACATGAGGCCAAAAGAGGACATGGCTACGAGGCACCGGCCCTTCCCTGGGGAGCTCAGGGTGAGGCAAGCAAAGCACCAGCCGTTCCTAGAGTTGTTCCATCCCATGGACAGGAATGAAGGGACGATCACCGTGGGCAGGGTTATGGGGCCTCCTTACTTCCCTCCACAGTTGGGAAGCCCCACTCCTTGCCTTCCCACCACTGTAAGCCCTCAAAGACACCCCCAGCCCATGCAATGCCGATGGCCTCCCGCGGCGCCGGCACCCAATGTCCCTTCCTGAGGGGCAGCACAGGAACAGCAGGCAGCAGGAAGCAGAGCAGCCCCACCACCACAGGGGCACTCCCGAAGATGGCCATGGGGATGGCCCGGTGGTACTGGCTCAGGAGGCGGATCAGTGGGGCCATGATCCCTGCCACCCGCGCCGACATCGAGCACAGCCCCACGCCAGTCTGCCTGGGGGAGTGAGGGGCAGTGGGAGGTGCAGGCAGGGCTCAGCATCCCCTGGGCCACTGTGGGACTGAGTGTGGCCATGGGCACCACAAGGGTCTTGCCCCACCACTGCCACCAGCCATGGTGGAGGGAAGCCCCGATGTGTGGGGAGATCTCACCTGATGACGGTGGGGAAGAGCTCTGCGGAGTAGACATAGGAGGTGGAGAAGGAGGCCGAGGCAGTAAATTTGCCAACGGTGGCCAGGATGGTGGTCACCACAGGCTGGTCTGAGGGGAGAAGAAGAGACCACCACTGTGGGATGAGTGAGGGACCAGCACCACTGGGGGATGGAGGCTGGGGATGCATGGCAACAACTGTTTCTCCTGCAGAGAGCCATCACCTCTGAACAGTGCCTGAATATGGACCAAGGAGCAGCTCTGGCCTGGGGACCCCTTTCAGTGTGCTTTGCATCCATCAGCTCACCTCCCCATGTATTAATTTTCCCAGAGGACAACTCTGCTAATAAGTGGCCTACAGGCTCAGCTCTACCCTCTCCTATTGCAATCAGCAAGCAAAAGATTTCTGATCAGAATGGTCCTTGGGGAGTTAACCAAGTCCTTTGTGGCCTTGGTACCAGGGTCAGCTCAAGCCCTGAGAGATGTGAGCCAGTCTGGTTGGGAGGACAGGACCTACACCAGCAAAAAAAAGAGATGGGGCTCTGTGCCTCTCTGTCCCAGAGGTTGTCCTCTCAGGATGGGAAGAAGTTGTTCACCTTCAGGGATGACAGTGATGATCAGACACACCAGGCCACTCAGCAGCAGGAGAACAGCTTGGGTTTTCTTCCTCCCAAACCACTGAAGCATGAAGATACAACCAACACGGGCTGGGATTTCCACTGCTCCAAACGCAAGCTGTGTCAGGTAGATGTCCAGACCAAAATTTGTCACGTTCAGACTCAGCCCGTAGTAGACAAGGCTGTTCACAAACCTGAAAGCCGGGCAGGGGGGCACTGAGCATATCTGTTTGTCATGAGCAAACACAATATTGATCTCCAGTGACAATATTTTGACCAAGCCATGTCAATTCCAAGCGGACATAAAACCAAATGAATCCCACAGGACTGCCAAAGCTGGGATGGCTCTAACCTTTCCCACAAACCACATAGCATCTTGAATAGCCAGAAAGAGAAACACCCATCCATAACACCCAAAACCCACAAGGTGAATTTACAGTTATGACTAACCATCAATCTCTTCTTTTCATCACCTAGAAGTTTGGAAAGAGGGGACCAGGGGATGTCTTACCAGGCACACGACATGATTAAAGTCACCTTCCGGAGGTGCTTCTTACGAAAGAGGTCCAGAGTACTTCCAGACTGGGTCTGGTTCTCAGGCTTCAACTTCAAAATGCAGAAAGCCAAACAGTCAAACCATGGCATAGGAAATCCTTGGCTATTTCTCTTCCCATCTGTGGTCAAAGGAAAGCCTTGGCAGGACAGGCTTGTGACCCCAAACTGCTCTGGGAGGGAGGGCAGCCCAGTGGGGCTGGGCTCCTGAATCTGCTCTGGGTGTCCACCGCACTAGTTTGGTGACCAAGAGGTTCCTCGGGATGAACATTTCCCCAGTGTAGGGACTTTGAGGTGGGCAAGGAGGTAACCCGCCTTCAGGCAGTTATGCATGGAAAACCACAAGCTAAACAGAGACCTTGTGCTCCTCCTCATCACTCCTGAAATCCTCACAGAAGAAAAGCCAGAGAAGCATTTGAGTCCTTTCCCTATCCCAAGGTGGACTCCAGAAAGCTCCAGGCTGAGCCTCAGCAGAACCTGTGCCTCTTCCCTGACCCCATCCCTGTACAACGCAGCTGAAGCTGGAGTCACCCACAGTCCACCCCCAAATCATCCCCAGCGGGCATGGAAAGATGTTTATCGTACGACCTCAGCTCCAGTGGCTGCTGCAAACCTAAGTGCCGAGGAGAATCTCTGAAGACAAGAAGAAGTTCTGCATGCCGTTACAGGTACCTGCTCAAGGAGTGCTGGTGGAATGGTGCGCTTGTTGATGGACGCTGCCTTCTGAAGGACCTTCTTAGCTTCTTCTATTCTGCCTTTTGTCACCAGCCACCGAGCTGATTCTGGTAGCACCCTGCCGAGGAGAAGAAATCAGGAGATGCTGTTGTGACCTGCTGAGTTTCCCCACAGCCCACCTCCCTCCAACCATGTCCAGCATCATATGTCTAAATACCTCCTCAGGTCAGGTTTCCAGGCCTACATTTAGTCCCCAGAGGCTGCATTTGAAGATGTGAAGCAAAGCCTCTGCTTCTTTCAGGGGTCCAGTGCCCCAGGAAGATGTGCTCACCTCTGCAGAAGTCCTTCCCGCATCTGCACTCCAATGGGAAAGACGCGGTCTGCTCCTGAGCTGCCGCCTCCTCACTGCCACCCCTCACACCCACTGCAAGGAGCTCTGCCCATGTCCCACTTACTGAATGGAGAAGAAAAAGGCAAATATAGGAGCAGATCCCGTTATCTGCAGCAGCCTCCAGTTGCGAATGCCATAACTCAAGCCAGCCAAAAGCATCTGTCCGATGGCAAAACAGCAGTGAGAAATCAGCACTGCCTTTGGTCGCGAGGAGACACCAATCCATTCTGTAGCTGAAAAGGAGAATTAAGGTTCAGAGTCATCCATGCGAATGATTTCCTCTGATACAAACAGAGTGTTTCCCCTGGAGAAGAGCTCTCATGAGGTCAGGTGAGGAGACCGGCAGTCAGAGCTGTGGCATCGGTCACAGTTGCAGGTCACCAGTGTTCCATGAGATGAATCACCTCTCCTTATTTTCAGGGTGTTCTGGTCCTCTGCAAGAGGACATGAAGCTCAGGTACATTACCGGTCTCCTGTCGGCATCGACAGAGCCCCTCACTGGGGCAGAGCTGGGGCCCAAATCAGTCATATCCCAGAACACTCCCCGCACTGACCTCCTGAGCTGGGAGGCTGTCCCCTTGCCCTCCTCTGCGCACTGTCATGGGACAGATGCTCCCTGTGGCTCTCGCTCAGCGCTGGGGAGATGCCAAAGTGCCAAAGGGCAGTGCAGAACAAGACCTGTCCTCACCTCAGTATTTTTCAAGTCATACATGATGACTTTTTAGTTCTTTGCAGAACTTTCTTATTACATCTTGAGAGGCCACATCTGTCTACCTCAGGGCATGGACATCCTACTCACCTAAGGCCAGTATCGTCATGGTGATCCCTGACACTGAAGCCCCCACGACACACCTGAAAGCCATGTACACATAGAAATGGGGCACCAAGGCAATTCCTACACCAAACAAGCCCTGGAGGAAGACGGAGATCAGAATGACTGGCCGGCGGCCGATCCTGGGGAGGAAGAAGGAAGGCACAGTCAGTATCTGGAGAGACCCGGTGGAGATGGAGAAGAGCCCAGTGGGTTACACAGTGATTGTATCGCCCTATCCTGAGGGTGATAAGGCTGAGACTACACTCTGGGTTGACATGTGAAGCACCCTGCACACATGCTGTGCCCTTCTCCCATCCACCCACTGTGAGGCCATGTCCTCACGGGACATGAGGACTTTGGTCAGGGTCCCTATCAGTGAGGAGCGGTGATAAAATGCAGAGGGTGCAGTGCCCAGCCAGGCTGGGAGCAGCGCGCCGCTCTGCACACCACCAGCTTTGCACAGCCCCTGGACGGGTGGTTGTGTCTCCTCACCTGTCACTGAGTGGCCCAAAGATCATGGATCCTAGGAACAGCCCCAGCATGTAGATGGACTGGGAGATGTCGTTCAGCTCCTTCCTGTCACATACCAGGTCAAACTGGAGGAAGGAAACACAGATGCTTTTTTTCTCAACAGGCTCCAGATGCTTTCTGATCCCAGTTCCAAGGATGTGAGTCTCCATGGTATGCACATGGCACACAAGTCAGAGGTGGGACAAGCCCGGGGGGCACTCAGTGGTGCCCCTCTCCCAAGCACTGGGACCTGCAGGACTCCTCCCGCAGCCCAGGCACCCCCAGGAGAGCCTCCTGGTTGGGAAGTCTTGCTTAAAGTGGGACTTGGGACAGAAGTTCCAGCCCGTTGCTTCTCCTAGACTGCCTGCTCTCCCAAAGGAAAAAGGATGAGTGCAACACAGATTCCCGGGCCAAGCAGTTTCTGTTAAAGGGATGTTCTGCAGCTGCGAGTGTCCAGAGGGCATCTGTACAAAGAGTCACACAGGGAAAATCAGGTATAGGAAATACAGAGAGGTCAGAAAGCACTGAAAAAAGTTTAGCATCACTCACTGCAGCATTTCTGGTGTTACCAAAGCCCCTGGTGACACTCAGATCTGTGGTTTTGCAAGGTCTCCTCTCCTCATCAAACCTGCTACCTCCACACAGAGCGAGGCGGAACTCAATCTGTTTGTGACAATCCTGAGCTGGAGACTCCACGCTGAGACCCCGATACAGACACCCCACAGCCGCTCACCCCGACAGCTCCCCAGTGTGTGTGGGACCAGAAACAAGCTCTGAGCCCTGCCTCCTTCCCCTGGCCAGCATGTCCGAAGCACAAAGCGGGGCACAGGGACAAGTTTGAAGGTTGCCCTCAGTCTGCAGAGGGCCAGCTGGGGCAAGTAGACCCAAAAGGTCCCACCAGGAGTGATTAGTCTCTCCACTGGCTTTGCCTGTGGCCCCATGGAAATCCATATTGCAGCCTGCCTGCAGTCAACCTCTCTAGAACGCCCCCCGGGGACCGGGTGGTGGAGCCAAGGTCCCCAAAATACACCTGATGTAAGTCTCAGCACAGCCCATTTGCACGATGGCTGGCAACAGCTTCAACAGCACCGCAGGACAGGGCAGCCATTTGAGTGTCCCTTCCCTTCCACATCCCTGGCACGTCAAAAGGCGATTACAGACCTCGGTCAGCAGGGACGGCGGTTGTGCTGAGGGGTACACCCAGCCACTGCTGCATTTCTCCGTGGCGTTCAGGCCATGCGCCATGATGGAGTCGAGGTCCCAGTCCACCGGCGAGTACATGGAGCACTGCTCGTACACCCCATCCGCGTCCCGGGGCAGGGTGAGGTTCAGCTGCTCTTCCTCCGTCAGGTTGGGGCCCGTGGCACGGATCCAGCTGGTGTCGCAGTGATGTGGCACGTGTGGAACCATAAAAAGTTGGCAAAACTGGTGGAAAGCCACACTGAGGCAGGGAAACAAGGTGAGCAGCACCAGCCATTTCTGAAACGGCCCAAAATCATCGACCGCTTTCAAAATTTCCCCAACGCCTGACATTGGGAGCTGCGTCTGGAGCAGGACAGTGCTGGGACAGACTTTCCAGAGGGCTGGAATTAATGTTTAAACCTAAGATAAGCTCTGCAGTCATAGGCAGCCACCACAAATACGTAAAGACAGGGTAGACTTAATGCCTGATGTTTTACCTGTTCTAAGAACACCATGTAATATATTAATCATCTCTGTGCCATCCGCGAACGTACGGTGCCTGCTGCCGGCTGGAGCAGACGGACCCCTGTTTCAGGCAACCAGGGTCACCCCCTCTGCCACAGCCAGGTGTCACTGATGGGGATAAAGACTCTTCTCCAAAGCAACTGCAAGTGCTGCTTTTGCTGAACTGCTGAGATGGTTCCCAGCGGTTCCACTTGGGCAAGCAAGGTTCAGAGGGGCCAAGGCAGCCCAGCATGATGCAGACCTGGGAAAAGTCCAGAGGAATAAAGGGAGGGATGGTAATGGATGGGCAGAGCTGAGACAAGGAAGGTGGCCAGTTGGCTGTGGACCCAGGCGACAGGAGACTCCGTTTCCTTCATATTCTGCAGCTTCCTGGTGCAACCACAAGCAAGCCACGCACGGGATATCCACCCTTCACACCAGTTCGGGGCCACCCCACAGGCTGGTGGGGACTATATGCAGGCAAGACTCGGGGAAGACATGTAGGGGGAGAAGAAACCTGACACAAGGCAATGCCGCTTGAGGCAGGTTTGGCAAATCTCATCTCAAATGCCTTCCTGCCTTAAAATGACCATCGAGAACATGAAACCAACTGTGTTCCACCCATCCCCGATGTAGGGATGCCTGGGGCCCCTTTTGGAGGTCCATGAGGCAAAGCCTTCAGAAGTCCTCAAAAGCAAGTTGGATGCTCCTTGTCCTGCCCACAAATGCACAGGAAGAGCATTGTGTGAGCATGATGGAAACCAGACCGTGGCTGCCCCATTTGTGGTGACCAGAGCACCCACACAGGTCAGACTTGGAGGTACACCAGCTCCCTGGGCAGCCAGAGGAGAGATGCTGCCCTCGGGACAAGCCCAGCTCAGCAACTACAAGCAAGGAGTACCAAAGATAGAGAGAAGCATACAAACACCAAACCAGGCAGAGATGCTGGATGACACAAATTGTGTCTGTTCAAGTCAACTGGGAAACTCGGAGGATGAAATTGAGGTGCCCCTGTTCACCTTGGGCTCTGCTTCATCGGCAGGAGACAGGACAGGCCAAACCTTGCTAAGAGCAGAATCACGTATGCCCATGAGCTCAGGAGCCTTTCCCAGGCCCGATCCTGTCATCTCCCCTGTCTGCCTCCTGGCTCCATGTTAGAAAGAGTCCAGGACACAAAGCAGCCTCATCCATTCTTCTCTGTCATGGTTTAAATAGGGAAGCCCAGGAGGGTCAGCCAGACACCAGTCATGGGTCTCATGGATCTGGAGAAGCAGGAGCCAGAGGACTGGTACAAAGCACTGCCAGAACTTAAGACCTGGAAAATGAGGTCTGTTCTGCTCTGGGCAGCATTGGAGAGCCTGAGCTGGGCACCACATTTACAGGAGGGTAGAGGATTCCAACACCCCGAACCAAGGACCAAGGGAAAGGGCAGGAACCCATTGCTGGAGGTTTCCAACAACAGGTGAGGAGGCAGCAATGGTTGGTTGGAGCTGAGTCACATCTCTGGGCTGAGATGTCCTCCTCAGGACCTGACCAGGGCATAGGTCCGCAACACACCTTTCCATGGCTTTTGGTAAAGGTCAGGAAGAATAGATCTGCCACAATTAGGGAAGATCTTGTGCACCAAAGCAAAAGCACAGAGGGAGCACTGCCTCCAGGCATGCCCTGCTCAAGCTCAGCACACCGCAGCCTTCAAAGCACCATTTGCCACAGCACAAAGCAAACAGAAACCAATGCACGCTACAAACCTGAGAGACCAACGTCACGTCATGGCCTGAGGGGTATACCCAGCCACTGCTGCATTTCTCCGTGGCGTTCAGGCCATGCGCCATGATGGAGTCGAGGTCCCAGTCCACCGGTGAGTACATGGAGCACTGCTCGTACGCCCCATCTGCATCCCGGGGCAGGGTGAGGTTCAGCTGCTCTTCCTCCATCAGGTTGGGGCCCATGGCACGGATCCAGCTGGTGTCGCAGTGATGCGGCACGTGGGGAACCATAAAAAGTTGGCAAAACTGGTGGAAAGCCACACTGAGGCAGGGAAACAAGGTGAGCAGCACCAGCCATTTCTGAAACGGCCCAAAATCACCAACAGCTTTCAAAATTTCCCCAACGCCTGACATTGGGAGCTGCGTCTGCAGAGCCAGGCTTCCCCAGCGCTGGAACCCGGTCTTAAGCCCAAGACAAGCCCTGCAGCTGTAGGCGGCCACAACAAATATGCAAATTTGAAGACAAATCACTGCTCTGGATCGGGATTTGTCCTCCTGCTGCATTCCCGTTAGGTGAAAGAGAAATTTCAGGAGGTGCACACCCTCCAGGGGAGGTTACTTTCCATTTGCGAAGTCATCAGCTGGGAGGAGAGACAGCAAGAAGGTGTTCGGGATGGGGTAAGAAGAACAGGGAAGCCCACAGTCATGGATGGTATGAGACACCTCACGGTGAGCACCCACAAAGGGACACATCCAAGGATGAAGGCAACTGGACTACTCACTTGTAGAAGGACTATGAGGCACTGGACTTTGGCAGCATGAAAAGCCTTTGGGAGTGTCCATGAAGGGGTTTCCTACAGAGACAGGGATGGGAGACAAAACCGCCATACAATTCTCTGGGGCTTTTTAAGCAGGGTTTGGGCCAAATACTGGAAAGGCTGCAAAGAAGTTGGCTTAGATGAAGGGGACAAGATTCAGTGACCCAGAACACCCCTTACCACCGCATGCCCTGAGCTCAGAAGTTACGTTCACCCGAGATAAAGTTTTCTGGGTCTGCCAGTAATGAGGAACACCTTAAGAGAAAAAAAAAGAACTAGAAAACAGCAAACTAAGCCCAAGAGCCTTAGAAAGGAGACCAAATGGAAGAGGCAGCTTAGAAAGTGCCACCATCCAAGAATATCACAATTTTTTTTTTTGCTTTGGTGGGATTCTTTTTTTTTTTTTAAGCAAGAACAGGCATATTTTTAAGCAAACACAGATGGGTGCCTCCCAGCCAAAAGGCCTGGGAAACATGCTTTTAACTGGACCACCCCTATCTCCTCCCAAAAGCCACACACCTTGCCCTTGCCAGTCTGCGAAGCTTTGGAGAAACTTCTCCGTTCCCACATTCTGAGCAGGAAGACCCCTTCTGCTGCTGTTAGTGGAGACACCACGACCTCGCTCAAACAAAAGCCCACTAAGCTCTGGGTAAATCATGCCAACAAAGCTGTCAGAGTTTGAATGAACCTTGTACCTTGGGAAGAGAAGCCATACATTAGGGGAAAGTTTCCAAGGACCCTCCCCAGTGATAAATATTAGGGGTTTTTTTACTTCTCAGGTAACCTTTCTCTTCATTTCTGAAAACTTCCTTCCTTTGTGGAAGATGTGCAGGAAATATTGAAGGACGTGAAGGAAAACTCCAGGGTTTCTCTAGTGCAGTGCTCCAGAGTTGGCTTTCCAAGAGGGACTTGGGCAGTCTCTGCTTGCAACCAGGCACTTCTCTTTTATGTGACATTAGATGACACTAAAAGGTTGCGGCTCAGCTGGCAGCAGCCAGCCAAGGTCACTGTTAAAGGATGACCACGACTGGGGAAAGCTGTCCACATGCCCACCCAACCTAACTGACTGAACTGCAGTATTCACCGTTGACAAATCTACTGCCACAGCCATGGCGGCGGTGCAGCGCCAGGTCACAGAAGTGTTTACTGAGAGTCTGCCAACAGTCTTGTCACCCGCACACTTGGACAAGGCCTTTCCCTTCAGGCACCTCCTTGCTCTTGCAGCCCAAAGCACAACCGGTGGCACACGGGTACGCTGCAGTGGGGGATACCGGTGCTCACAGAGAGGACTGGCGCAGGTAGAGCTAAGAGCTGTCAGGATGACGGGAGATGGGGACATGCCTGGGCTCTGCCTCTCACCCTCAGTGCATTGTCTTGAAGTCCTGGCTCCTCTACAAACAGAAGGGAGAGACCTCAAAGGCACCTCTGGATCAGATCTGCCCTGAAGCTTCAAATTCAGAAAGAACAACTGTCATGGAGGTGGAAAGGAGGGAGTGCAGTTCACGCTCCCAACGCTTCTTGGGGTATAAATCATCTCACTTTAAAATCAGCCTCTGTCACCCTGAGGTGTTCCTGGACAGGGGAAGCTCATCCCCAGCTGCACAGGGTGAGCAGAGCTCGGAGCAAACCTTTCAACTGGAGACAAGCCCTCAGGGTACAATCCGAAGTGCCATCCTGGCTCCATTTCTGCACACAACTCCTGCAGAGCATCCCCACCCCTTCCTCACCGAGTCCTCCCGGAGGTTGTCAAACCTCCCACCGCCCCAAACAGAAATGCCCCAGGAGCTGGAGACTCAGACAAACCCCTTCCCAGAGACACGCCATCTGACCCAATGACACATAAACCGCACAGCAAACACGTGGCAATGGACAATTTGTTCTTTATTGATTAAAAATTAGAGACATGCAGTAAAATACAAAGTCCAAAAAAGGAAAAAAGCCTGAATATTTTACATCTTTCATTATAATCTACAATACACCAAAGTTGTGAAGAGGATCCGTTTTCATTAACAGAGCATTGTCCTTGAAAGTAGGAACTAACTTAAAAATACCACCTGCTTCCAGGTTCAGATCAGAAATTTGCACAAAAACCAAATTCTTAATGACACTGGAAAACAATTATGAACAGCATTGGCACTTACTGGAACAACATCAGAAAAGACAGTTGTCTAGAACTGTAATAGCCCAAGTAAATATTTTGGATCCCTATCCAAAACATCTGGAAATCTATAGAACAAAAAAAAAACCCATCAGTTTCTTCCTTACTTAATTTCTCCAATAAAGAACTAAGGAGCCTTGGGTTAGTGCGAGCTCAAGCTCTTTAAGTCCTGGCTTTGGGAAGGTGGGGAATAACTTAATAAATAGAGATGCTGCATTGTTCCGTTTGAGCAGTTTGAGTCCTACCTTTCTCAGCACCAGTACAAAAATGAACAAGGGGGTCCCCACGGCATGCAGGCAGAAGGGAAAATAATACTGTACCACGACTACCTTGTCTCGGTATCCTAAGGGTTTCCAACCCTTCCGTATCAACCGCAGGGTAACAGGGAAATCGAGATGCCAGCCCGCTCTTCCCAAGCCAAGAAGCTCGATGGCGGAAGCTATAGGGAGTGCTTTGTGTCAGCCAACAGGAGAAAGTGCCAGAGGTGCCACACGCACACGCTTGGCCAAACCCAGCCACCACCAACTCCCTGCTATCGGGCACCCGCTTCCTGAGCTCCAGAACATCTGCTCAGCACCCCGGGATGCTCTCGCTCCCAAACCCTCTTTCTCCTCTCCCTCCCCTTCACACTCACCAGCCATGGGGCTGCAAACAGCCCACGGGGACATGCCCAATATCCACCTAGGGGCTAAAAGCAACAAGGGCGATATAAAAAGAACATGCACAATTCAGGAAGCTTCCACAGCTGCTCATAGAGAACAATATATAAATACAGATTGTTCATCTGAAGACTTGGAAATAAAAAAAGAAGTCCTAATTGAACCCAGTCATTTTGCTTTAACGCTCTGTTTCTGCATTGTTTGTCGCTGATGGAAACCAAACACGTTTCCATCCGTGTGTTAAATTACAGGCTTACAATTTCTGTGTAGAAAACACTCCAGAGCCAATAGCAGTTACAAAGGCCAACTGTGAAACAGTAGGAAACAACAACAACAAAAAATAATCAACACCATTTATTATTCACATATTGCATTACAAGTGTCTCTTCTCAAACTCAGAGTATAATTTATATTATTCATGTAGAAACTCAAATTCAACACCACATAGAAATAAAAGCTAAATACGTGTGTGACAGGGTTTCGGTGACATCCTGATCAAACGCTGAGGCTTGGGCCGACGAGAAGGCTGACGGCCCAAGCGATTAGTGCAGGAGGGACACAGCCCGGCGCTCGCTTGCCCAGTACTACCACTCTACTGGCAATTCGTTATTGCTGTAAAACACAACAGGGATGGTTCCACGGGTACCAGTTTGCAAAGGACTGGGAAACACGTCGGGAGGACTCGCGCAGCCAGGCACGACAGACTGGGTTTCGGGAGCAGTTCGAAGTGCATCTTCTCCAAACGCAGAGTGACACAGATCTCCTCTCCCTCTGACCACAAATATTTTGTTGATCTTCTGAAAGATCGGTTTCCAGACAGCAATGCCTCATGGTCTGCTTCAAGAACTAACTACATCTAAGATGCAGAATGAAAGACGGTTTTGAGGAAGGACTGCTTAATGTAAATTAAAAGGTTCAGCCCTCATGCCACACCTGGCACTCATGTGGAGAGAACCAAAATGGTAAAAAAAAAACCAAAAAGAAAAATTAAGGCAGTTAACAAAGGGAAGCTGACTTCTAACACCTCAAAGTCAAGGAACTTCTCAAAAACACAAACACAAGGGAAGGCAGCTCTCCCTCCCGTGGGTTAAGACTTGGCTTGCTCTCTCAGGTGCAAGCATTCAAACCAGCAGTTTTAAAAAACACAGCTGAAGAGAAGCAGATTTCTCAGCACTCCAGGTGACCCAAACAACATGTACATTGGTGTTTCTGATAGAAGGAGAAGCAGGTGAAGAACAGAAAAAAAAAGATCCGTTCAGTATTAAAACTTGTGCAAAAATAGCAAGTGAAAAAAAAGAAACCACATGTAAGCAAACATTTAGGCAAGATCATCAGAGCAGTGGAACCCCCTGCTTCGTACTCAGTAGTATTTTTCTTTAAAGTAAGGCAATAATAAAATGAACATGCAGGCAATGATGTGTTGGATCTGCATGTTTGAGATGACAGATACAAAAACATGAGAGTTGTTTACAAAAGGTGTAAACGCCATCAGTAATTTCAGGAAGGTTTGTGATCCTATTAAGGAAAATGTTAAAGCTTCTAGGAAGGGGCTGTAGTTCAATTCTTTGGCAGTAGTGGTTTTTTTTTTTTAGGCTAACAGAAGCATTACAAATATGCACATGTGGGTTCTCAGTTGGGAAACATCTCCTGGGACCATTGTTTAGCTGATGCTGAGCTGTGCAAATCCTATAAGTTTGCCATCATCAGGAATATCCGAGCCTTCAACACCAGATGCCTGAAACACAAGGAACAGAGATCCAAATAGCAACACACATGCTCTCCTCTCCAATACATCCCATGCTACATATCACAGCACGGTGTATCAGATACGGTCTGGGGAGGGAGCACTCACAGGACAGCTTTGCACTGTATTCCGCAGCTTGCACTACCCAAAGTTAAAATTGGGGTTGGTGTGTCCCGTCCCGTCCCCGCTTTTTTTTTATAAGCTAGGAAGGGCTGGGACTGAAGTTTTGCCAATGTCTGCTCTGACGAGGGCTACATGCACTAACTGGGGCAAAACAACTCCTTACAGAAAGCATCAAAAATAATGGCACTTACTACCTCGCTATCAATAAGCCTTTGCTTTGCCACTGTAACTGCCTCTGAATTTCACCACCTCTGACAGACCGATCTGCTGTTATTTCTCCTCCCCCGGCCTATCTTAGTTTTGGTTCTATTCTTTCCCCCTCCTCCACTCTTTTTTTCACCTTCATTTACTCTAACAGACAATGTATCTGGACCTCCCCACTCTCCTTCTCCAAGAAAGGAGTCCATGGCATCTCTTCACTCACGTACTTGCCCTGAAGTATTTCTACCCTTTCTGGCCAAGTGTATATTCCAAGCCCAGAAAATACTCTTTCTGTAACATTTTGATATGCTCATTAGCCAGGATAAGGGAGTGTTTGTATTAGCACATCATCTCATACTTATTTACCCCACGTGCTGGCTCAGAGGACACAAGCAGGGAGCCTGCATTGCCTACTGTTAGACAGCCAGTAGGAAGCTTTAGGAAAGAAGGGAGGATATTTAGAGTGCGTACATTAGATATCCATCACAGGCAACTATATGCAATGCCTTCTCTTTGCAAGTGACAACTTGTTCAATTAAGGAACAGGAATAAATACCAGTTTGAAAGTGACGGATCTGTTTGCTTGGGGCTCTTCCACAATTTTCTGCAAATTAGCTGCAACTGAAATCACACACACACAGAAAACGGGCAAATATTAGGACAGGCTAGAGAAAAACATCCCAAATTCATTAGGCCTCTTTCTATTACTCAGCAAACTTAGAACTTTTTAAAATGATAAAAAAGTTTAGGTCTCAATTAGACTCAATCTTCTTAAATCTAAAGCTTTAAACTGCAAAAATGCTGCCATTTGTTACTATGCTTCTTTTTCAGAGGTAGTTATTTTTTTCTGGATGTGGTGGGATTAGTAGTAATAAACTGCCCAACTGCACCTGGAAATCCAGTTAGTTTTGCACTAGCAGCCTTTCCAGATGTTGCTACCTGTGTCTAAGGAACAGTTTTGCTTGCTGTAGTCAAAAAACAATGGTAGTGCTGAAAATTTAAGTCTCACCTGCTGCACAGAAGGACACATTTATTTAGCCAACTGTTGCTAGAGGTAGCTGTTCACACCCATACAACACATTCTGCTGCCCTAGTGCACGCGCACTTCACACTTCCCTCCCCAGCCCTACTTAAAACAAAAAAGCCTGGCTGATCCCAGTCCCAGACCTCTCTTGAGCAGTACAGGCTTGTGCAGCAATTTGGCAATGCATATATGTTAGATGATAATGATTTAGCTAATGCATCAATTAGCCTTTGTTTTGCATTACAAGGAACATTTGCTTCATAATGTTTCCAACTACATCATATTCTTGCATGCTGGGGGTTGCCTAAATGAACCGGCACAGAACCGTCACCAGAATTAACAGCAGTTTTGTAGAGCCACTGGGGTAGAGAACCAAGGCCACAGCAAACTCTCCTAGTACCCACTAATCAGATTGTTTTAAACATGCAAAAAATTACTGAAATGGTTAGAACGGAAAAAATAATACGTAATTACCTATTACCAGATCTCTGCCATCAACAAGACCTGCTGAAATGAGTTCTTGAGACACACCGTCAGCGGTATCTGTAGGGGAGAAACCCAAGAGCCGGTCACCACATAACAGAAATTGTCCAGCTGATGAAGGCATTGCATAGAAACCTAAAGAAGCTAGTACAAACCAAACAGCAAAAGTGTTGTTTACACAAGATGGATATTAGAGTGTACACCAGGTGCAGTCAGACTGCTCTGAGCTATGCTGTCAAGCTCTCGAGATGGAATTCAAAGGGCTGCACCTTGGTCATATCTATGAACAGTTTTACAAGAAGGGTCTTCTCAACAGCAGCGCTCCAAGCCCACCCATAAGGTGAGCCCTTTAGGAAGGCACTGTGGACAGACACTCATACAGAGTTTCCATACACACAACTGCACAACACCAAACACAAAACTTCCCCTTCACCAAAACCACCTTCACACACCGGAATTTCCCACTAGCTCACCTCTCCCTGGGGTAAATTCAAAACGAATATCATTGAGCTCTTTTTTTGAATTCCTGTGGAAAGAAGAGAATTTTATATAGACGAGACCAGTTCATTGCACTGATCAGTGCGCAAAAGAAGGTGTTGTCATTGAATAATCAGTCTGTGAAGAGAAGTGAATTCATTGCACCCTTCCCCCTCAAAGGGCAGAAACTTATTACTTGGGTGTGCATCTGGAAGCAGGGCTCTCGGCACAGTCCACCTCTCAACCTGACAGAACCTGAGTGGGCTGAAGTCCAGGATAATTGAGTGACACCTCTCTGCTATAAGACCACGTTGTTCCACTATCCCAGCACCTCGTATCTGTCAGCAGATATATCCCTGGAGCACATTTTTCAGAGGAAGGAAGCACTCACTGACTGCAGATACACACGCATTACACAACTGTCCAGGAATGGCTGGGAGGTGACGCTCAAAAATCCCAGTACGATGCCTATCAACAACCATGATGGCTACAGAGCTGAAAGGCAGGTTCCTTAAATGAGAAACGTCAACATGTGCAATGATAGAATGGGCTTACAACCCTTTTTCTGGCTATTTCTAGGGACATACATCAGAATCCATGCCTCAAATTGGGTAAAAGCTCTTCACTGTCAGAACCGGCTGAAGTCTGAAGCTGTGCCTGAATAGTAAGATGGTCCAGCACAAGGCCAGGACCCTTGGATCCCTGATCCCTTTTACGGAAGCCAGCTAATTCCTCCTTCCCACCCCATTAAAAGTTTAGGAATATTTACACAAATATCAAAACCTCTTTCAATTTACAGCTCTTGCCGAACTGCTTTTCTGGGTCCCAGTTTTGGATGAGTGGATGAAATCCAAGCTGACAAACATATAACCACCACTCTTTTAATTAAAAGGCAAGACGCACTACAGAGGTCCTCCAGTATCCCTGCCTACAAAGATTCACTTTGACAGAACAGGGTAGTTTTGTGTCCTTACCTTAACCTTAGTACAAGGCTGATGGGGACTTTCGTATCTTCCTGTACCGGAGCTGCAGCAGGGACAGGTGGGGCCTGCAATAGCATTACATCATTTTAAAGCAGATTAACATTTCCTTTCTCTGGTTTTAAAACTAGAGATAACCTCAATCAACTATAAATACAAATAAAAGTTTAACTCATCATCGGAAACATGACACTACAGTGAAAAAAAGCGACATGCTAAGAAAACAGGAGAACTTCACGCTTAAATAGTAATCTGGGAAGTTCTCTCTGCAATTGTCTTGAAAACAGTAAAAGCTACACAACTTTGAGAAATGTCAAAATGGCAGACTTCGGAAGTGCTAAATGTAGAAAAACTGCTTGCTTTGCATCAAAACTTAAAGTTTTGGGGCACTCATGACAGCTTCAATACCTCCTGTGTTTTAATCCTTGCCCCAAACAAAAGATTTAAAAACATTATATAATTGTGAAGAGTACCTAGGAACTAATTTAATTGGCAGATTAGCACACACTCTCAGTTTCACTTTTTGTGAAACCAAAGGCTTTAAGAGCATCTAGCAGCAATTTTACAGGTATTTTCACCTCTAAATTACTTCTGAGTACTTCTGCTACTTCATTTTACGGAACTGACAGTCTCTGCCTTTACTGCTGCTGGTGTTTCCACTGCTGCATAAAATTCAGGGATTAAACACTGGACCCTTTTCAAGAGATGTGAAGGGGTTTGATTTAAGTATTAAAACTACTTTTACTGTAGCAAGAATATGTCAGACCCCAACTCCACTATTTTTGTTTAATGACTAATGCACTGTCTTTAACAGTTTTGTAAACAGGAACATGAGCTGACTGCAGTGAAGTGATATATGTATCTTTCAACATTCTTTAAAATAAAAGTAATTAAACATTTCATGGAAGCAGTAAGTAAGTCTAAGAGTTATTTTTCTGACCAACACTGCCAAGTCCCTTCCCCTTGGGTCTGCCAAAGGGTGATGGTAGCTTGCTCCCCTCCAACGGTGGCAGCCTCTCCCCACCAACAAATAGGAACGTTAGTGTCTTTTACCAAAGAGGTGCCATCATTCAGGAGTCTGGCAAACTCCGCAGTGCTTTACTCCAGCAAACCACAAGACATGTTCCAAATGTCTCAGCAATGATTTGGGTCGGTCATTTTTCTCCTTTAAACACTCTTCCCTGACTTTGCTATGCCTGCCTATCTGACCTATATCCTACGCTTCGGGATGATGTAGCTAAGAATTAAACACAACCTTGTCAAGCTTTCACATTCCCTGTACTTTCCCTCACAGGTCCATTCTCCCCTCTCTGCTTGAAATGGAAATGTCTGAACCACAAGGTTCAGAGCTTCCCAAAAATGGAGTTTCTCCACAATTTTTGACTGCTACAAGGACAGGTTTAACCTAGGCTTCCTGTGTCTCTTCTGAAGGCTGAAGAACTTTCATATTCTGGTTTCTTCCTCTCACTTTTCTCTCCACTCATCCCATAGATGCCAGTGATGCTGAGACACATAATGAGAGCCCATTTGTGCTGCACCTTAAATACCAGAAACAAGCAGCTGCCACTTGAATGAGACTCTCTTTTTTTCTTACCTTTAACCTTGCCTCAAGCCTGAGTCCACTCCCTAAACAGCATAAAAAGTCACCGCTCACCCACAGAATAAGAATGAAAAACTGCCGCACCCACATTGCCTGTCTTCCTTTTGCAAACCACCTGCCAATTATGCATAAGTAGCAGCACTAAATCAACTCCAGACAAGCAACTTCCATGGCTTCAGATCACTTTAGCACATCTGGAAGAGAACAGCTAAGCGCAAGAGCTGAAAGCTGGTACAAAGGGTTTCTGATCTTACCTGGGCTGCTGCTGGGGCTGCTGCTGGGGCTGCTGGAGGAGCCTGACTAGGTGGAGGTACAGCAGTTTGAGGTTGTGCAGGTACTTGTCCTGCAGCCTGAGGTAGTTGAGTAGGTGCCTGTGCTGGAGCATTGAGTGAAGGACCTGGAGGCTCAGCTGATGGGAACAGCTGCAAGCAAAAAGGCATTTTAATAAGAAAAGGAACTCAGAAGTTCCGACTCAAGCACCAGCTTTCCAAAAAGTCCTTGTTTGCTGCATAAATCACTTAGAGAAGTTCAATGCCAAGGGCATTCCCGGGCCTCCAGGACACTAACACTGATCCCAAGTTGGTGCTGAAGGGGATTTAATGTTTCTTTATGTCCAGGGACCCCTTCTGCCCTGATATTTGCAAGTTTTACTCACCAGTAAAGAAGGATAAGAAACCAAGACAGCACAATGACTGTGGATCTTGGACAAAAATTACACTCGGCAGCAGCAAGGCTGGATGCACACAGGTCATGTCCTAGCTTGAACAAGAGCACCCTATGCTTTAGTTTCCCCCCTTCTCAGAATCTGAGTCCCACTTATATTTTCAAGTAGCCATGCAGTCACAGCAGAGCAACTCTCCTTTGACTTGTAATTCCTTTCAGAGAACACATCCTAGCAAAGAATTAACTACCGCAAATTTATCCATTCGTAAAACAAAGGTCAGAGTCAGAGCAATACAGATATTCAGCTGAAAAATGAATTCAGAGCTTAAAGTTCTTCAAAATACACAAGACTGTTCAGGATTGGACTTAAAGTTAGTCCCTTGCAAAAAAAAAAAAAAATCATATGCAATTAATTTGAGACTGGGGGAAATGAGCTAAATGAAAGTTTAACCTTTTTTACCTCGTGTTATTCAGAACAGAGAAACTGATTTTGGCATGGTAGCCAAAGAACTGTAAGTTTGATGGCACTTCTTCAGTGTGCCCTCCAACTTACTCCACTAGGTTGTAGGAAAAATAAGTCATCTTGAATATTGATAACCTGGGCAGCAGACATCCATATCACAATATATATTACGGAATGTATCACGATCCCCAAGGGATTCTCATTTTCAGCTTTTTCTTTGAATTCATAGTTCAGGTCAAATTACAGTGCCAGAACTGCAGTCTTTCTTAAGATCTCCCTTTATAATCAATCCTTGGAAACAGATAAAGAAAGAACAGGACAGCCTATTTTAAGAATAATTTCTAGGAGACAGTTCTGTTTATCTTTCCACACAGGTAGGGAAAAGAATGACATAGCATAGTCTCTAGAAAATAAGCAGTCTCTACCACTGAAAGATAAGATATACTAATATTCCTAATGCAAGAAACCCAGGACAGAACTGAAGGAAGATTATAAATTACAACCAAAGTTTTGTTTGCTATCAAATACTACTACAGAATTATTTCACAGTTCTGAGCACAGGTTCCAAACCAGTGAATTAGATGATGCAAAACAGACGTTTTAAAGTTGTGTTCTATTGTGACGTGTTTTTTTAAGAGGAAATCGGAACACCATTGTTTTGCTTAGATTATTCTTGTGACCAATTCATTATCTTACAACATACAGACGTTTGCCACAGCAAGTAAAGTTGAAAAGATATACACCAAACTTAGCCCAGGAAGACCTCTTGGCATCGCACAGACAACGATTCCTTTTATAGGGATGTTTTCAAGTATAGCTCAGCTAGATACTAACTTCTGCTTCACACAATATTGTTTTCAAAGGCTAATAAAAACATGTTGCTTGAAACGACAGCAGTAACTAGGAGTCATCATTTCAGGAAGCCATTTGTAGTTGTAACTTACCTCGGAATTCTGTACAGGTTCTTTCACTCTGGGAGACTGCAAAACAGAGACAAAGCTGTCATTGCCCAGACAAAAGTAAAACTTACTGACTAGAAGGACTTGTCAGAACCGTATTGAACATATATGTAATCGCTTTCAAGTTAGATATATGCATTAAGATGCACAATAAAAGGGACACCACACAATTTGTTGGCAACCTAATCATATCATACCACCCAGAAACATGCAGTCTGTTTCAGAACTTGCAGCTGGTATTTACACAGTGGTATACAATACCCTAAGCTGCTATCACTGTTAACCATTAGCAAAACTCAGTACTCTTGAAGATCACTCAGACTGGATCAAATTACTTGTGCACCAAGATGGCAAAATCCATTTTAAGCTACCCAAGTCTTGCAGAAAAGGATAAACCACACAAATCTGCCTTGCATAATTCTGCTAGGAAACAAATCCCCTTCAGGTACTTAAGGAACTAGTTTGCAAACCAACTTACTTAAACCATACAAAACCCTGTGGGAGAGGGAATGGAGGAAAAAAAAAAAAATCAGCCTTACTTGTGCTAACTTATAGCAAAAAACCTCTTGCCTGCTCTCCTTGCCCAGGGACTCTGCATTATCCTGTGCCCTCTGTGAGAGAAAGCAAAAAACTGACGGCTATACACAAGTTCAGCAGTAAAACAGAGAGATCAGTGGAATGTAGGGGAAAGTGCAGTCAAAGCAATGCAACCAATCTTCACTTATCAGTGAAACAAAGATAACATGTATTAGCTATTTCACATGAGCAGAAAGGAATTGCCAAGTACTCCTGGAAATCCCTGCAATTAAGAGAGCCTGCAGCTTTGAGTTCTAACCTAATTACCATGTGGAGATAGACAGGAGGGATGGCTTGGTCCATGCAGGGATTAATGAAATAGATGTTCCTTCTCCACACAATGGTCTCAAAGACACATTGGAATTAGGACAACGCAAGTTTGACAGAAGAACATAAGTCTCATCATGCTGCTATCTTGAGCCAGTTTATGCACTAGCCAATGCCACTACCTTAACAAATGCAGATCAGAGCAATTTGTAACATAGGACCCAGAGAGTCCTATGAGAGAAGGTTAAAAAGTCTTATTCTCAGAACAGCAAGTTGCAAAAAGCCTTCTAGACAGGAGAAGAAGTAACAGTTCCTTCACGATGACTATGTGCAGACAGCGTCAGGAAAAAAGTCAGGCAGCTGGAAAGGTAAAGCCTGAAATCCATCTCAATATGTTGAGTCTTGACTTGACAGTTACCAGGCAAGATGAAAAACATGGCATTGGGCCCAGAGATAAACAGCCATGCTCCACATCTGCAGGCCAGGGCTGCAGCACTCTTCTTTCAGGCACAAAGCTCATATCCAAGAGTACGCGGATGCCTCAAGGAATAACTCAAAACGAGCTTCTCTGAAAGATCAGTGTGCTAGACACTGTACAGACAAGTATGGAAACGCTGGCCCTGCCCCACAGCTAACAACTAACCCAGATAAATGGCAAACAGAGGTAAACTAAGGAAAAACATGAACAGACAGAAAGGAAATAGGACAAACATTAAAAGATGTTTACCTAATTAAGGCACAAATAGGATGACTTTGAGGATGTGCTGAAATATATTAGTTTTAACTGACTCTTGCTTGTGTAATCAGAGATGATGTGAGTAACCAGTGAAATGTGACCACACAGAGTGCCGCTGCACAGATTTATTGAGTAATGGAAGGTGAATGATTTAAAAGCCCACACAGCATAACTGCTGTAATCCAAATTCAAGGTTTTAAATACCAAGAGCGAAGAAGTTCAGTAAGTCTTTATACCCAAAAGGTAACGTTGAGCCAGCAAGTCAGCTTATTCAACGAATTGGGCAGATATTTCTGGTTGGTTGTAATGAACATTTGTCTGCTTTCAGGTGCATTCCGAGCAAGAGAATTGTAAAATACACATTTGTACATATTAAATTCACCTTATTTTTTCTGTAAAGTGGAAACAAACAAGAAATACAAACACTTTACATTTATGTAGAAGCTTTTATGCAGGATAATTTGCTAAATAGTATTTTAGCGAATTAAGTCAAGCTGCAAGCCATTCTTTTACTTCAGGACTGACAGCAATAAAACGCAGGTAACAGCCAGAATCACAGAGCGGTTTGGGTTGGGAAGGACTTTTACAGATCCATCTAGTCCAATCCCTCTGCCATAGGCAGGAATAAAAAGTGACTACTAGTTAGCATAAGTTATTCTACCTTACAACTTAGTTAAAATTGCAGAGGGATTACAAGCAGGTGAAATTCACACCCTGCCTTTGAAATATGGCCAAAACACAGGATTAACACTAGTCCTCAACACAACCACCATGGCAAACACTGGCAGTTTAAATACAAGTCCTAAGATTGCTCAAAAAGGAATCAAATGAAGAGGTGCACAGGCATTCCTATCCTTTCACCTTCAGGCTGAAGAAAATGACTCAGAAGCTGTGCATGAGAAAGACAGCCAGGGCAGGATTCAAGCTCCAAGGCAGACGTAGTGAGTTCTAAGATGCCACGGTGCCCTTCCTGACCTCCAGAAAGGTACAAGTTTCCCAAAGTTCTGCACTATATCTACATGGGTAAATTTGGGATGCCTCCAAAATGGCAATATACATCTACATTTAGATAATTTAATTGAGATCTTCTGCTTCAACACCCATCCTAAAGGTTTCTTGAATGGGAGACCTACAAGTAAAGGCCAACCATGGCCCAAATTAGAGAGATCAGAACTAACAGCAGTATAAAGAAATATGCCAAAGCTCCAAGAAAAAAAAAAAAGGCTTGAAAAGGAGCTTGTAATCATCTGTATTAATCTGCTCTTTTCTGCCTAAGAGGAATAAAACAAGTAAGCACTGTTCAAAACATTGTAAACAGTGCTAAGTCATAGTATCCTGAGCTTAGAGACATGACAGAACAAGTTCTAAGTAATCTCTGAAATAGAGTTAGGGTCTTTCACAATATTCCCTCCTAAAATATTGTTATATATTTATATCAAAGTATATACACTATATATATTATACATTAATATAAAAAAAATTGATATTATACCTCAAAGACAAATTTAGAAGATTTCAGCTTATAAAGGAGCAAGAATTTCAGTACTATCCATCTGGTACCAAGAGATCCTCCTTGACCATGCAATAAGAAGCTAGATAAAGTAAGCTCTAAAAAGACACGATAGTTTTTGCCACAAAGTATGGAATTACTGTATCAACAGCAGCCTTGAAAAACCACAAGCATTTCAAAGGGTGCCAAAAAGATGCAAAATCTTGCATTTAAGTGTCTATACAGAACACCAGTAGAATAAAAGCAATGGAAGAGAAATGAGAAAAGTTGAAGTTGCAAAGGGATAGATGCTTCAAACCAATACTGCCATTTTTTCCTTTCCTATTGAAAAGCTTCCTCTAAAAATCCTTCACTGTCTCACTAATTCAATTACAGAATGATTAAAATGCATAGTCCACTTCAAGCTACCTGCTGTAGTGAAAAGGGACCAGGCAAGCCATTACAGTCAAAATCCATACTGCTGACTACTGGGAGGAAGACAATCTGGAAATTTATTGTAATCTTTTAGTTGATTCATTACTTCTCTGTGTTTCTCCAGGTTAGTCTGGGTTTGGGGTTTTTTGCGTATGTGGTGGGGAGAGAAGGAGGTGGTGTTTTTTTTGAGGATTTTCCAGCGCTAGATCAATTTGCTCCTTTTGACTTCAGGGATGCCATAACATTTTCTACTAGCACTAATCGATTTCAGTGTAACTGAGGGGACAGAACCAGGCCCTGTGTGTTTCAGGTATCAGCCATAAGCACCAGCCCTATTGATTTCAGCTCCATCCTGGAGAGGGCAGTAGGACAAAACCTCTCCTGACACTTCCAGAGGAAAGTATCTCAAACTGTCAGCACCCTTAAAACTAAAAATATCCAGCTCGAGTGACTTAGTATGCTGAGCTGGGAGCAGACTGTCTGAATTCATGTTCCCAGTTATGCTCAGCATCCCTGAATGAGACCAGCTGGGCACCAGAATGATGCTAGAAAAAAAGAGATCAATACAATTTCTTCAGCCTTCAGTCTGCTTTCCCTGGTTTGGCTACAAACTTGAGGGGAAAGATTGTAATCTACTGTGTATCGTACTTAAAACAAGGCCACATACTTCCCAGGGATATTTAGACATACCACAGTTAAAAAACAAATCAGAGACAACAGAGCTATCAGATTCTGAGGACCCACCCTGAGCTGTGAAATTGCTGCTCTGCCTTCCTCACTTTCTTCATCTAGTTCATCATCGCTCCATTCCCAGCCACCATCTTCAGTCTTATGAAGACGTCCGCTGGAACCTGGGACTCTCCGGACCTGCTCAGCAGAAAGACAGAGAACTGATACGTCAAGCAGACAGTTTCTATGGTTGATCCCTTTTAGGACAAATAGCACAAGAGAATCTTCAGGTTGCACCATCTGCCAGGGCACTTGAGTATTTTATTGAAATGTCCAGCTCTGTATCTAGAAAATGCTGTACTACAATAATTCTTATTAAAAATGTGAACACAAGCATAAAAAACTAGTATGACTGTAACAGCAAAAGCCCAAGAGGTTTTCAGTACCTTTTTTGATCTTTCAGTGATTGTTGGTGCTCTCTGCAACATCTTCTCTTGTAAAAACTCTTTATTCTGCAAAAGACAAAACACCAAAATTTTGCATTGCTGAAAATGTCCTTCGATTCCTTCAGTGTCTCCGATAAAGAAATTGTTAAACTATTTCTAGCAGAAAGTGTTTCATGTTTTACCTCCATTCCCCTGAAGATATTAACCACTTTCTTCCTTTGGACTACAGTACATAATGTTTCATCCTAAATACCTTTTAAGCTAGTGGTGGCACTTTCCCTATGCAAAGTGATGGGTAATTAACAATCAAGGAGTTGTATACTATTCTGATTTACTGGGGAATGTGCTTATACTTATTATATCTCAGCATCTGATACCCTGCTGAGACATTTGGCATTCTTCCATTCGCAGATACTACACCACCTGGATCCAGTTACTTTGCTTTATCTTGCCCCTAAATTTATGCCTGTCCAACTGTCAAAGGCAAACCCTCAGCTGTTAGGCAGACTGGGATGCAGGAACCCCTCTATGCTGGAGTAACAAGACAAAGGAATTGGGACAAGAAGATTTAAAGTGGTTGAAAGAAGGTATGGAACATATGAAGTTTAGAGAGGAAGTAAATGATCACAAGTGATTAAATATTGGGAAACTGCTGCGATGCTTTACTTTTAAGTTTTACTTTACTTTTAAATTTCCTCTTCAGCAAGCTACTCTGGACCGGCTAACATGTGGGCTCCTGAACGTACAATTTCCCAACCGCTTGAACGCGGAGCCAAACTGCGGGTTGCAGGGGAAGCAGGCCAGGCAAGCACCCTGGCATTAGCACCGGGATCTGGCCAGGTATTTCACACCGCGTGAGTGAGGTCGGACAGCCCTGCCGCCTCTGCCCAAGAAGTGCTCCCAGAACTCCCCCGTCATGGTTTCTTGCAGGCAGGATGGTGAGCCTCACAAACGTTGTCACTTTCTGATAAGTAGCTCCCAGCATTATCAAAACATACTTTTACATGACTGCATTTAAATAGATGGTTCAGTATAGATGTATAGAAGTTGGACTCTTCTGCCAAACTGACAGCTGTAACTTGAGGACAGTGGCTGATAGATGAAAGTAATTTAACACTGCATGTTAAGTGGCACACATTTTCACTTCAGGGTGCCGGTTTAAGTATTGCCTCATTTACAATAACGTTAATTTTCTACCACCACATATACTAATATGTTACTCTGCAGCAGCTTAATGAAAGCATGAAGGAGATTTTACACACAATGAAGTATAACATGAACCAGAACTCGCATAACCAAGCGGAGAAAGGTCAGCAATGTGTAAACCATCCTGTCACTTTGGACAGCAAGTGTGTATCCAGTACACAGATGCAGACTATTCAGTTGCCTAAAATCCCAACATGAACAATGAAAACCTAGTTAATACTGTCAAGAGCCCAGACATCAGTTGAACTTGTCCTAAAGCAAACTCCTGCATTTCATAAGCCGGATCACTCTCTAGACTTCCTTGGTTGCACATGTTAAGATTTCTGTCAACTTTAATAGGACATCCAGCTCCTATACAGATATCTAGATGTGGCCACTTCCTTTTAAGCATCTTAATCTGGGAGCCAAAAACTACTTCAATTAATTGGTGATGCTGCTGTGCTATCCTAGGTATATCTTTCTGACAGTTTAATCTGTGTTCTGCCGTGTATTTTGATCACAAACATGCAACAAAAAAAACCAAGCAAACAGAAAACATTTCCTCATACACATTCTCCCTTGTATTATTTCTGTCCGTCTCCCTCAATAAGACCTTGCACATTGCATACATGCTAATCTCCAGGCAGTAATTACATAAATGCTCACCAGCAGTTCACATCAAGGCCAGAAATGGAAGTTTCCTACTATTTTGTATCACAGGATCTTCACTTTCCATAAGGCAACACAGGGTGAAATAGTTTTAGGTAGCGTTCTGCACAGTGGGCCTCATTCACTGCTTTGCATTCAGACTGATTATAGAGTTTACTAAAATATAAGTTACATTTACTACCACAGAGACCTTTATGGTTGGACACGCAGCCAGAATGGCACCATTACAAGAGAAGAAAAAACCCCAAAAGCCACTGAGTGACATTTAAATGCTGAAGAATTTCTAGATAATTTCTCTTTAACAGCAGCATGCACAAGGAGGTACAGAAGAGGGGTTTCATTCTGTTTGTTCACAATCACCCATTCAACTCACTCAGCTATGCTGGCTCTAAGTGAAACAGCCCACACTGATGCCAATAAAGCTGTCACCATACCGATCATACTTCTGACAAGTCCTCTCCACAGCCTCTGCACACATCAGTTTAGGAAGTGTTTTCTTACCTTTGCTTTCGTGAAAAATTTGTGTCTTAAGAGTTCCGCTGCTGTCGGTCTGTCAATAAAAACAGATGTAGAAAAGAAATATAAATGCTCCCTTTCAACACAACGGTCTTCCAGGTTGCTGCAGCTTGTTGTAACATGGCATCTTATAAAAGCACCGGCTTCTCCTGCACAATTCCCCTAAAAATCAGTCAGTGTATTCCAAATAAACTTTACGCCAGTAGTCTTTTAAACCGTGTATTCTGATCAAAGCCTGTTCTGTTCAAAAGCTGCGAATAACTTCGGGCAGAGGGGGAGAAGTTGCTCCCATTTTAATGCTGAAAGTGAGTCTCTTCAAGCCAGTTTGATGGGATCACAGAAACAATTTACTCAAAATTGAAATGAAGGATCACCACCTACAGCAGGAGTGCAGTACTCACCACATGCAAGTAACAGTTATTTCAGAGATACTTGATTATACGCGAGTAATTAGTTCTATTAAACACAGGCGGGACGATCAAAATTCATCTGATAAAAGGAACTAGTATAAACTATTTTCCTATTTATTTTAGACTTCAGAATAACTACTGGAAAGTAAAAGACATCCTTTGGTCAGTTTAGAAGGCTTTCTAAAGACCCAGGCCTACATGAGAAAGCACCACTGCAGGCTGTACTTAAATAGTAACTGAGTTTAATTAGTGATTTGCAAAGGCCATTCAGCAAAGGGCTTATTTCACCTCAGAGTACTCGAATAAAAAAATCATCCACCTTATAGCAAGGGAGCCCCCAAAATAATTAAAAAGCAATTGCACTAAATTTGCCTCTTTGAGAACCCATACAATATGCATAAGCATATCTGATTCTGCAAGTTGCTCATTATGGGCTGGCCTCCTGCTCTCGTAGTCAGGATGATGACAGCGGCTGTTAGTGGTGCTTGAGAAGAGAGAAGGGGCATGCCATGATTCAACGTGATTATGTTTAATTCTGATCAGCACACGTTCTAACCTGCAGGGATACGATATGCTTTAGAAAGAAGAAAACACATCATGCTGGGAAAAAAAAAACACACGCTATCAGCATTTATCAAGCACTCCACTGGATTCATTAAGCATTTCAAGTGTAAAGCTTGTTAGAAGAGAGAGATCCCATCTCACAATGCGTGAGAAGCCTTTGTTCCTGGAGGGAACTGAAAAATGTCTTCATTATTATTATTTTATGAAGGGAATTTTCCTTTTCCAGAATTAGTTTTCTTACTCGGGAAAAAAAGAAAACTAAGAGGTATAAAATCTGATCTGTGGGAATGCTTGTTTCCTTAGCTTTCCATTTTAAGGACAACTATTTTTAATCTAAGATGAACACTCATTTAAGCAGCCTCACTGAGACTGGGAAATGCCGTGACTGTCCTCCACAGAAATACATCTGAGCTCTCCTATGTGACAGGCTGTGGGTTTTAAACAGTGCCGTAGACAGCCAGACCCTCACGCAGCTTTGAACGATGCCATAACACAGTGATACAATGCTATCCTGGGAACCACAACATGTTGGTAGTATTTCTAACATCACCGAGTAGTCAAGCTACTGCTACAAGGAAGACTGAAAGCATCATCAGGTCACGTAAGCGATCTGTATTGATGAAAACATGTTGGTAAAATTTGCAAGTGTTTTTCCTGATTTTCCTCCCCCAAACTAAATATTACTTATAATTAAGCACGCCAGAACTACACTGAAAGCCTTCTCTGCACTGGCAAATTTTGAAAAGTTTATTTATGAAGCTTCACAAGTAAACACACATTGCCCAACCTGTAATTTCTGATTTATAAAGACAGAGCAGTTTTGACTGGGAACAAAACATGAACTGCAGTCACCTGCTGGAGGTGGCAAAGGGGAGAATGGCACTACACAGGCAGTGGACTGGGATGCACTCTCATTAACCCAAATGGGAGACGTGTGCCCTGGCCAGGCACAATGCCAGACATTTATCCTTAAAAATAAGGACAGCCAAGAGAATTTGCTGCCACACAGCAAGATTGCTGTGTTCATTGTGACTGAAAGGCTGGAAGGGCAGAGAGTGTACCCGCTTTAAAAAATATGGAATATAATGCGTTTTGTGGTTTTGTTTTAGGTTTGTTTGTTGTTTTTTTAAATTTGTTTTGGTGTTACCTGTTCTTACCTTTTTTCAGGGTCTTTTTGTAGGCACGATGAAATCATCTTCCTAAATGACTTCCCATACTTCTTCAGCATCTCCTTATCTTGCACACCAGTTTCCAAAGATGGAGGATCATTTTGTAGCGTCAGCATTAAAACCTGGAAGAATTGCATCTATTGGCAATGAGATTTTTCTTGGCCTTTGTTAGAGACAGATCTTAGGAACACTGTATTTTAGACAAGTATTTTCATCAAGCTCTGAGTCAACAAGGACTGTTTCATTGCAACAGCTCTCTGAGGGCAACCTCAGCTCAGAGTGAAGCTTCTTACAATTTAGACTGTCTCCTCGCATTCACCAGACAGCAAAAACTCACCTACCTTTTCTGCAAGGCAATTACAGGGTTTCTCCTCTTCCCGCTGCTTCCCACATTCACTGACTTTGTAGAAACAATTATTTTCAAAAACCTTTACACCTCTGCAAATTCTTACTGTCAACTCAGAGGTTCAAGACTCGTACAACAGGATCTAGAGAGAGTTACCTCCACCTCCTTTCCTTGGGAAGCCAGACTAATCTATACCCCACAATTTATGCTACTCTT
>NW_009649605.1:568603-580178 GCF_000708025.1 Charadrius vociferus
CTTTCCCATCACATCTCCCGGCCCACAGTGCAGTCTGTGAGCCAAACACAAGGTTGAGATGTGCTTTCAGGCTGGTTTGGTGTGGTTAAAGGTGTAAGCATAGCAGAAATTCTGCCAGCCCTCCTCATTTGAGATGAGTAGTTGTGCAAGGCATTTGATTCAAAGGCTCTGTTTAGATCTCCCTGAAGGTATTTCTCAGCTAGAAATCGAATTAATGTAAAAGCAGAAAGGCAACATAAAAAAATATGAGAGTTCATTTCCATATACCAATGCAACAGCAGGCAAAGACATTTCTCACACAAGCACTCAAAGCCAAACTGATTTTTTTCCTTTACATCACTCAGATATTCTGAAGGAAAGGAAGAAAATTACTCATTTCCATTTTCACTTGTCACCTACATACAGATGAGTATCTATTTTTAGAAAAGGAAGCAGCACATAGCACATTTAAATAGCTTTCAACAGCTATATTGCTTAGGGCAGCAAGAGCCCATCAATCTAGTTGAAATTATACAGTGCATGACAGAATTCCCTGCTTTTTTCCCCTCTCCTTGGAGGGTCACTGCATGCATGGGTCATTTTGCTGTGTAACAAAATTAATCTGCAGTGAAATACAATTACAATACATAAATAAAACACAGAAGTCCTTTTGCAGGTTGCACAACTGGAACCCATACCTAACAGAATTGGAGACTCATAATTCTATCCACCATATGACAACACACAATACTAAACAGGCAATCTTTGTATCCAAAGCTGCAACCCGTGCATCCAAAACGCAATAAAGAGAAGCACAGCTTGCAGAAGCTACTGCACAATGCTACCAATAATCCCAGCACAGAAGGAAGCATCAATGAAAGCAGCAACAGCTAAATCAGCACATTTCCCTGAACTCCTCACTGCTCTGCCACAATCACTGATATGGTACAAACGTTAATGGCATTTCTAAACCCCTCAGCTACTCAACAGTCCCTGCACAGAGACAACACAAAACTTCAAATTAATTCTGTTCTATAAGAGTTAAACCAGTGCAAAGTCTTGGTGTTTAAAGCGATACATGGATGTACCTGTTCTAATGAGTTAGGAGCTACTGGATTCCCAAATGCTATTGTAATTGCAGGGTGGGAGGGGATGCACTCAGGTCCTAAAGAGGTGACACCCAACTTGCACAGCACTCCAGCAGTTAAAAGACTCAGGAAAGTAAAGCTTGCCCCATGGTATGTCTAAAATTGAGGGACTTGGCACCCATAGGCATCCTATCCCAGGTAACTAGTCTAACCATGAGCTATGGGGTTACAGAAAGGGCCCTCCTGTGTGATCCGAGGGAGTATGCGTCCCAGGAGTAGAAGCAAAGCGGCCTTCAAGAGGGTGGGCCAAAGGGGCTCAAAGTTTCACGACTCATTCAGGGCCCCATCAGATCTCACAAAGGAGAAAGAAGAGAAAGAAGATCTCAAAGCTCACTAGAAGGACAGGATGCTTCAGACCTCAACTGATGCAGTCAACTCCAGTAACTTTAAGATGTAGACTCCCTGAAACAGCAGCAGATTGGAAGTAGCTCCTGGTTCAAGAGTCAGGAAATAGGGAAAGTTAACCAAACTATAAGGCTATCTAAAGTTCAAGGTATTTAAGGAAATTTTTTTGGAGTGTCAGTGTTTATACAAGAACATTTCCTCCACCTCAACTTCAATAAAATACTAATGTTGCTGATACCACACAATTTCATACTGATGTGGTACTTTCCACTTGTTCAGTGATTGACAGGGCTGTGTTGGCATTAAACAAAATAAGACTTTCTTTTGGATAACTGGTAACAGGATTTCTGAGGTATCAAGAAGGACTATCAGTGCAGGAGAAGGAATGGCTTGCCATCCCAGTGTCACTGGATGCCAGATAACATGTTCTGGATCAGTATTTATAGCCCTAAAAACATCTGCTGCCTTCAGAGGCTCCAGGATTAAAGCACATAGCACTTTCCTCAAGAATGGTGACCCTGGCAAGACTCAGGATCTAAACAAGAACTGCACAGTTCCAGACAATGCTGATTAAGTGGCATATTTTTAAAAGGTGACTTCAGATAAATCCAAGAACATCATGATCTACAAGTCGAGAGGACAAATGTTTCAATGAAGCATGCTGGCCAAACTCTTGGAACACACTGATCCTTTCTCTTGCACAAGTATCTGGAGACCTGCTCACCTTCATCGGCGGGTATTTATGGTAAGGAGCTGCCCCTGTAGCCAGTTCGATAGCAGTGATCCCAAAGCTCCAGATGTCTGCCTTGAAATCATATCCTCTGACCTGAAAAATATTAGAAGATGTTAGCATGTGCCTCTTGCTATCCTACATTACAATCCCTTTCTTTAGCCTATTACACATCCTCTCCCCTCGAATTTGGAAAGACCAGCACTACAGTGTTAAAGAGATGGAAAGAATACTTTCTCCCTCCTCTCCCCCAGCTCCTTACACCTTAGAGGAGGTGTTTTAGAAGTCACAGTCTGATGAAAATTATGGTTGTGTACTGTGCAACTAGAACTGCACTGCCATAAACCTCTCCATGTGTAGAACATAAAGGGGCACTGGGTTAACCCAGGCCCCAACTTCTACAAAAAGACACAGGGAGTCATTAAACAGTATAATGAAACTCTCATAGTTAATAGATGGACTGTTATCCCCTTGGGACATATGCCTCACTACACTTTTAGTCAACCGCTTAATCAATCTGACTGCAAACATGCTCAATCCTGAAACTTCAGTACACACCAGCTCAGTAAAAAGCCCCTCGTTCCCGTTTGCAGACTAATATTTCCCTCCACCAATTAACAGTAGCTTCTGCACTTGACATTAAACACAGAGTTGTTCAGGAAAATTTATAGCATTTACTTCCCCTTATGCACAGGAAAAAATATTTCATATGCCAAAGCAGTTACTTCCTCATTATCATTAGGTAATATTTTGGCACTTGCTTTCTCCGCTGCAGGGAAGAGACATTATGTACTAAGTTCAAGAGCAGCTACAAAAATCAAAGCATTTTGGCTGTGCAGAATGGTTTGTATTTCTTCTCACTAGACTATGGAAAAATGAATACTGAATCCGACCAAAGCTAATAGGGATATTGTGTTCAGCTAATCTAACAAGCGTTAGAATGACACTCACTGTGAAGTCAAAAGCATTCCCCAAATCACCTTTATGATGATCTTGAATTTTGGCAAACAAACAAAAAAACCCTCTTGCACTATTTTTCATATAGTACTACAGTTGAACTGAAATTTACTATAGCAACAGGAGTTTATATCTTGTACAAATTTTTTCAACTCTGTAGACATCATTTTCATGAGCCTTAAAAGTCTGAAGGGTTTCTTGAAGTGCCTCAGTTTATAGGTGCCATGAGAACAGATTTCAAGTCATTTAACTAAACAAGCACAGATAACTAGTATAATTTAAAAGAACACAGTGCAGGAAGAAATATGCTGTAAGGGTTTTGGGTTCCCCCTCCAGCCCCCTTGCACTATTTTTAGGTTTTGAGAATAACTTCGGGACATTTTTTAGCTTTATCTTTCAGTTAGTCTTGCAGCACATCTAAAGACTGTACAACTCCCCATTCCCCACTGGGATTTTAACTGTTTAGCGTTTTGTTCTTTTTAATTATATCGTATAATCCTGCTTGCAAATGAAAGCTATGGAGTTCAAAACTGTATACTGCAGTTCATCTTGACATCTGTCCAATACATTAGTCACCACCCTGCAGTTAGTTTATACCAACAACATTTATTTTTCTCCTAATTATTTTTTTTGCCATAAATCTGTCAAGTGAATGTACATTAAAAGACAATGTCAGGCTATCATGTATTAACATGCTAAAGGAACTTAATGATGCTGAAATAAGCCAGATGGAATTGGGTCAATAATATCTACATATCGAAGGCTAACCTACAGCAACCCCTTCATCCTTTTTCCTGGGCTGGATATAGCGGCTCAGAGTGACACCTGCTGGAAGACAGCAAGATGATACAAATGGACATTGAAGGATTTCACATCAGCATCTAAAATACCTCCTTGCCATCTAATATTTGCAACAAGTTAGATGTGTGCAGCTTTTGTGGAAGTATCGGACTCCCTAGAAAACCTGCCTCCTGCGGAAACACATCTGTTGCATCAAGAACCCACGCACACACACTTTGTCACCAAAACCTTAATTTCCCTTTTTTAGCACCTTCCTTAAGACCTTCTTTTCCCTCTGCTGTCCGGCAGATTACAGCCACCCTAACTGCGATGAGCCTGGAGCAGCACCATTAGGTCCTGGCCAGCCTGTTGTGCCCTGTGCACCAGGACTGGACACAAAGGACAGAAAAGCAAGGCACAACTCTGACCTGTTTTTGGAAACACTGAATATTTTTATTTATTTTTAAATCAACGTAACAAAAAAATCCAGAAGCGTATGACAGCGAAGCAGTTCAGAAGCAAGTTCGCAAAGACAGCTCCTGACTTGGGGATTGTGTCTTGTACTCTCCGATGTTAGACTTGTATTCTGAGGAGGCTGCAAGAGTGCTGTAATGCATCGGTCCCCCAATGCCACCATGGGGAGGCCACTGAAAAGGCCAAACATCAAAAAAGCCTTTAATCTACAGTATATTTAAGCTACTCCAAAATTATTTCAATCCCTCAGGAAGTTTTAAATACAGGAAAAAAATGCATTAAAGTTCTGCCACTGTTTTAGCTGCATTTCATTTCAGATATAACTACGTGAGGGTCTTACTCAAGTTCCTCAAGTTACTTAAGCTTCAAAATATTTTATTGTGAACAGCAAGGAGAAAAGTAACAAGGTGGGTTTACTTTATTAAAACAATGTTTTCCCAAAATATTTTTGTTAAAAAGATTTTTGGAAGGAAAAAAAGGAAAAATGGAAAAACATTTATAGTCAGTTGTATTTCTGCTTGGCACACCTGTCAAAAATCAAACCCCGAGTCCAGTCCTCTGTCAAATTGTTTTTAAGGGGACGAGGGATAATTTTCAGAATGCTTACGGCACTGAACATCAGTGCAGCAGACAGCTATTGCAAATGCCTTGTCAGGACTGTGGCATAATTTTGTTCGTGGACCTTGCTCAGAAATGGGCAACAATATTTTACATTAAACAAAGTTTCCAGGTGGCCTTCATCAGAAGTCACATAGACAAAGCTTCTATAGTTTAGTCTAAAAGTAACGGAGAACAAAAAGTGACATATCTCCACCCAACGGGAAGAAGTATGACATTTTTTAGGTAGCCAAAAGAGCAGAGGAGGAAGGGGGAGAGGCGAGCATTCCTCAGCATTTACAGCCTGGGTACTCACAAGCCAAGAGAAACTAAAAACCTGAATAAAAGTCAACTGCGTGTTATTTCACTGCAATAACTCCCCGTTCTGACATGTTGGAATTAGCTACCCCAAATTCTCATATTTACAAATACACAAGAGCACATTACCAAGCTGTGTATGTGCATATTTACCACGTGTTAAACTATTTATATTCTACCTCGCATTTATGCAAGAGGGAGGGGCAGGTTAATCTTCTTTACACAACAGCTGAGCTGTCTCATCCTCACCTTAGGGAGGAGCCTGAAGAGAAGCAACAGGGCAAAAAAACTTAATATTCCCCAGTATGAGCCTGGCTGCTATAGGCAAAAGGAAGTAAATCCTGTGATTTTAAGAAAGCCTTACAGGATGCCAAATTGTCATCTTAGTTTGAAGTAAATACGGCCATTGCTGACAACAGGGAATTCCAGGTGCAGATCAGCTAAGAGGACTCTAGGAAAAACAATTCACCTGTTCCATAACTTCTGGTGCCATCCAGCAAGGTGTGCCCACAAATGTTTTCCTGACTTTATTTCTGGTAATGTCACCTCCAGTGGCCAGAAATGCGCTAACGCCGAAGTCTGAAAAGAAAACAAAAGCAGATTTTATTAAGAACACATCCTGAGCAAACTGAAGGGTTGTCCCCTCTTTCCCCTCATATTCCCAGCCATCTATTAAGTACTAGACCATACAGTTACGCATGAGGAGTTTCCTAATAAATGAAGAATGATCAACAGTTAGCTAAGAGTGCTGGTACACGAACGGTCTGTAGTCCACCACTCAATTACTGGGGACAGCAGAGCTTTCAGCGCTGGCCGGGCAGAGAGGAAAATTCCACTTTCCATTACGGCCCACTGGTCACATTACAGCATGCCCACACTCCCCCAGCAGACCTGCTAGTGTACAGACCTGCCTCTCACAGCCAGTGCTTCATTTACCTTTGTATACATACATAACAAGTAATATCTGAACTTCAATTAACAACCTGTTAATATTTGCAGTAATGAAGTCGGGTATGTAAAAAGTTACTCGACTTCACAACGTTTAACAGTCCTAACTGCGTCCTGCAGACTGGATGTATCAGCCCCTTATTCTGGATGCTTTATCACCAGAATATGCTTTGCTTGGAAATCTTCCATTGCTGAGATGCTCAGGGCTTTAACAGGAACTTGAACCGGTTCCTGAAGATACAGCAGTGGTATGGAATTGAGCAGCACGTGCCACTAACCAGCCCAACTATCCCCGAGCAAGCCTTACAGACAGGTATTCGCAGCCTACACGCATCAGCCCTACTTGAAACACCTTTCACAAGCTGAAGGATGCTCAAAGATGCCCCATGCACTGGCTGGTAATTGTATTACCCAAAGTAAATAATTCTTTTAGATGAAAACTATGCTTTCAAAGACAACACTGACATTTTATGCAATTAAGAATAATATCGAAAACAGGATCTGCAAACAGCAGCAGTAGTGTGCAGGGATAGCAATGGGATACAGCATGTTTGTTCAGAGAAGGGCACTACAAAAAATGTGGCAACCAAGTCATTCAAGAGAGGATGGCAGACCTTCCTTGGAGAAAAAAATATTTACATAAAATAAATCAGGCGACAGGGAAACTGTTAACACAAAACTGTGTAAGTATTTCTTCCCAATTTGCTCCGAACTACACTGCTTACGTATTGCAGAATTAGAGCCCTGCAATAGGTCATGCTCTGTAACTCAATTTTATTCACCCCACCTTTTTTAAACACAGTACAAGTAATCAAAATCTTGAATGCCATTTTTGAGACTGATGACAGGCTTGGAGGATAAGCCTCTGAGATTCAAGGGCTAGTTCACATAAAAACAGAACATTATTGACCACAACTGGTTTAAAAATTCTTGAGGCTCAGCCAACATAGTTAACTGTAAATGCAAAAGTCTTACTCAGAGGAGCCACAGAGTTATTCCATAGCTTAAGGATGTTATCCCAACTGAGGAACCAACTGCAACAAAAGATCCCTCTTTACAATTTGCAAACAGCAGCATCCATGTGAGGACAGTTCCGAGCTCCCCTCTCCATCATGCCAGCAGTGCAATGAGCCCCTTCTCACCAGTCTTTCTGTATTTGAGAAACACCACTGAAATTGTCACTCAGAAGAATAAGATGCTGGAAGCTTGCAGCCCACTTAGGTTAGATGCTTCTAAGGACAGCAACTCAGTGCGCACTAAAATACTAGATGTGGGTAACAAAGCTGACATTAAAGAAAGTTGGATAAAAATCACAGGGTTAAAACAAGCACTAGCAAATGCCTATCATTAGGGTTCAGCTTCTTCCAGGTGCACTGTCCTTTTCTCTTCCCTGTTCCCAGAAGCATCTTGTGCTCCTGCTAACCTTGACATTTTAGCACGTCTAGATGGATCACTATCCCCATCAGCACTGCAATCTGTATTTTATTGGAAACCCACTTTTTGCAACAGTGATTTGGCTTTGGATCTTCCATGTGCATACCCACCATCTTTGCTTTTCTCAGAAAACTAAATGAGCTTCCTAAAAAGTTCTGAGTAAAATTACTTGCATGTTACTGCTCATTACGGGAAGTCTCACAAGATCTATTGTTCTAAACACAAGAGCAATTAGGAGTTCTTTTACATAAGATAATACTAATAGAAACTTGTCCAAGTGCCATCAGCATATTATTGTGATGTGCTGTATTTGAACTTGTGTATATTATCTTACCTCAAGTTTCCATGCAGTCATTTTGAGGGTAAAGGAAATGCCATTCAAAGCAGAAGCATTCCAGCAGTAAAAACACAAGTCCTTTACCCAGCGCACACAGCATTCACCCCATTTCACATCAAACGTGGGTTTATAAATTCCAGTTGGAAACTGTGCCCCTACATCTGCCATCTGAGGTCAGCAGAAAGCTTAAATGGAATTAAATTGTATTCCATTACATGGTTGATTTATTCAATGTTTTCCCAATCAATTTCCCTCATTTCCAGTGGGCTAAAACAGGCACAAACATCCTGCGCTACTCTTCTGAAAGGAATGACTTTGAAACTGTCTTCTCAAATGTCATCTCACGAACTTTATCCAGGTCCCAGCTATTAAGATAAGAATGTGCCTGCTCTCAAGAAATACCTGTGAAGCAATAAAAAAAAAAAATCCTAAACACAAGTTAGGGTTCAATTGTTACTTCTAAGCAGTTGGTACCATCCGTGTCTCATTCTTTCTGCTGCTGTTAACCACCCTCAGAAAGGCTAAAGCAGAACCAGGTTATTGCAAATTAATTTAACTCTAGAAAACGGGGAAACTCACAAAAGTCAAGAGGTACGATAGGTCTGAAGTGTTTACATCTGTACTCTTCTTTGGCAGCTTGTACTTTATATTGGCTCACTATAGCAATAACCGGAAAGGACTGCATCACCAGAAACAGGGAGGAATTGGAAATGTTTGGACCTGGCTTGCAATACCAGTAACCACCGCTGCTGGGAATCCAACGACTGTCAGATATTCTGAAGAAGCCCCAAAACTGCAGACTGCCAGCAGTCTGCTAGCAAATAATAGTCTCCAGGATGTCTGGATGCAAGTGGTAGGATCATTTATTTATTTTATTTTTTATCTTTTTCTGAAGCAATGTAGAACAGATTCATGTGCTGGACTTGTTTCAGTGATATAAACCAAAGACATCTTAAAAAAAAAAAGAAAAGAAAAATATCTCCAGACTCTCATATTGCAGCAAAACCAATCCAGAATGGAAATGACAATTCTGCTGATGGAGGCTCTGCAAAAAATATAGCCAATTTTGTCTTTTTCAGTAGTAATATCATGTCTTGCAAACCACACACCCTGAAAAACACTCTACAAAAGTATGGTATTAGGCAACAATTCCTGCTATTAAAGGTACTCAAGTTGTCAAACTTGAAAACTATTCTGGCCACTCAGGAAATGCAAAAGCTGAAATATCTTATTATTCTGCACTGCAGAAATAAAGACCCAGTCTAAACAAGCCACCAACGCAAGAATGCTGTGGTAGGAGCACATCACAATGGGCACCGCTGCTGCTGTGTACATCAGGAAGACACATTTCTACAGTATCATAAATTAGATCGTTTTATCCAAATCTAGGAGTCAGACATTAGAAGTCATCTCTCCTTGGCCATCTCAGATTGTAACATTATCTTAATCCTAAAAAGCCTGAGTACCTGCCACCTCAAGTAGCTACCACAAGGGAAAGAAAACTGTGCAGTAATCAGGAGCCAGGACCAAAGTCTACCGATATCGGAAAGGGTCCTACAGAGTTTGGTGGGTTTGGATCACACCCTAAAGCTGTTCCAAACTTCAGAGTAACAGAACGACAGAATAAACCGATCTTGATTCCAAACCACTCAGAACTGTTTTTAAATTTGAGTAGTCAAGATATTACCCCTCCTCAAGCAAAAATACAAGTATTTTTGAAGACAGTACTAAGGGTTTTTTTTTCCACTGGTCACCTTCCTTCTTGCTCAGTTCTTCACCATCAGAAGATATCTACAGTTGTACTTTCTGTTTTTCTGCAAATCTTATAGCTTTTAAAGCACCAAAGATGAATAAAGCCTTGCAGGAAGAAGAGGAAGGCAGAAGTAAATAGCAATTTTGCACTGAGAGTGCAGCAGGGTAGCAAGACACCAGAGAAAAGGAAGATTAGTGAAGAACAAAATCAAAAATTTCCTTCCTTTTAAAGACTATATGGTCATATAGTGGTGTTGGATCTTAATACACACTTGCTCTCCCAAATTCTCATTTGGAAATGTAGATCTCTATAGTCACATATATTTCAAATCAATTCATATGCACAATGGCAGACTTTTATACGCGCCACAAGTTTAGCTTTTTTGCAATAATGTCAAGGCACATAAAAAATGCATGAAATACCTCTGCTGAGTAAACATAAATATCGCATCTGAAACTGAGCCCCAACAGCGTGTTAATAAAGATACACTAATACTGCACAAAGTAACCTAAGGATGACAAAGCCCAGGCCAGATGAAGCCACCATCCTTGGAGAAGTTCACAAGTGGTTTCAATAACGAAACAGCACAACATCTCTTCAGGAAAGGCAGATATTACAAGCGAACATTACAAAGAAAAATACTATTGCCCCTGTTTCAAAAAAGAGAAGAGGCTCAGAGGTGTCCGTGGTACACCACCGGCTGCTCGAGTCATCCCTGCGATCGGCACTCCTCTCTCTGAGTTAGATTCATTACTTGCCCCATGTTAAAGCAATTTAATCTCCCAAAGTTAGAGTTTCCTAAGGGAAAGTGGGGGAATGACACTGCCTGCATCATAGCCCGATGTTTATGTAGAGCGCTATTTTAGTGCAATGAATTAAGAGCAGTCAGGAACACAGCGAACCGGTGACAAGCTGGCATGGATTTGTGGAAAGTTACACAAATTCAGTTACACAAGTTTTGCCCGGCCTTAACTATCCCCATTTTATAAATAGATAAAGCGAGAGGGGGCTAGGCAATTTGCCCAGTATCAATTAGCAAGTCCTGAACGACTTCGTGAAATCTCAAATCTACTTCAACCGCTTGGCAACACAGCCTGCCCGGGAGAGGGCAGGCACACTGAGCGCCTCTTGGAGCACGCGTTAATAATCCCGATGGGTCTTAAAACCTGAAGATACTGCGTTATTGTCCCTACAACAGAAAAATCCCACACGTGGAGGGACGCGTGCCTTTCAGCCTTCAGTAGACCCTTGCTTCTTCACATTCAAACACAGAGGGGTGGATGATGGCATTATTTAATAACACAATGGATAAAAACAGAAAAAAAAAATATTTAGTCAGCACCCAGTCTCAGTAGGATGCTAATATCGTGCCACGGTTGGAGCACGGCTCATATCGAGCAAGTCTCATGCACCCTGGGAGTTTCCCTCAACCTCTCCCACCCTTTCCCAGTCTATCAAGAGTCTCACTTCATTCCACAATAATTTATAGGGCCTGCATAGTTAAATAAACTGAAGAATATTAAGCCTTGCTTACTGTAAGTAGTAATCTCCTGGTTTATGCAGCAATATTGGTGCTGATACAGTTTATGTTGACAAAGACTGTTTTTACCCATGAAGCTTTTAGACTCCAGGGAGCAAATAAATGCCAGGGCAAAGAGCTTTTATGCTCCGATTAAAAAAAATAAATAAATAAAAATACAATAATTGCCATGGAGAGGCTGGAACACAAAAGAGCACGGCTATCTCAATTTACATTGTAATCACCGTCAGCACAG
>NW_009649605.1:580192-611873 GCF_000708025.1 Charadrius vociferus
AAAGAGTCCGGCGCTTTCCAAAAGATAGATTAATTCAATGTGCAGGAAAACACTTCAAACTGAGAAAGCGATACTCTGAGTTGTAACAGGCTCCAAAACTTTAGTGCCAAGCCACAAGCCCAATCAGTGCCCTTGGGGGGCGGGGGGAATAAAACACCGAACAAATGATGTTAAGATACAGGTCTCACCAGTCAGCTGGATCTGTTAAAGGCAATTTTATGCCTTGGTTCAGTGGATGCAATTTTGAAAGCAAAAGGAGCTTCACAGTTAAAAATAGATAGAGCCATGAGTAAAAATACCCAAATCCCAGGACTTTGGGAGGAGCTTGAAGCTGGGCATTTGTGCAGGCCATGAGAGGAATTTTTAGAATTCTTACTTCCAGCAAATGCCCCTGAGTTCACAGATTTCTCCTCCGCTGCTTCACCTGCGCAGCCCTCAGCTCGCAGTGCTCCCACCAGCAGCTTTCACACCCAACACACAGCCACCAATTCGGAGTTACAAACAGAACCTGAGAAACATCGGACACACCTTCATCAAGTTGTTTTTTCTGTTCAGCCTTAAAAGAATTGCACAGTGCAAATTAACATGAGTTTTAGTCTTCACTGGTTAGAACTGCATAACCTGCAGCAAAGTTACTGCCATGAATTACATACAGTGAGTTTTCCAAGTGTGAACTACAAAGTACACTGATTAAATTCACTGACATGCTGTAGAGGGTACAGCCCAGCAATGGGGTTACCTCTACCACAGGGTCAAGCACTTTTATAAGACTTCCTAAAAAAAAGCTGTGGCTTTTTCCCCCAAAGGATTTCCAGTTTGAGATTTACAGTCCTCACATTTACATTTAAGATTTACATTTCTTCTGAGACAAGAAACGCAAATTGTATCAAGCAGTAGGAAACACAGGAACATGGCACTGCAAAGGCCAAACAGTGAATAAGACCTTCATAACTCATGGACAGTTCTGATAGAGGGATGGCAAAAGGGAAAGGAATCATTCTAGAAGAATGGAAGTCATTCTTTCCTGCTACACTATTTGCATTATGTTTTTTTTAACGTACACCAACCCAGCACCTTCAAGGGAGGTGCCCAGTTCACTCTAACCCTCAGGCTTCATTCCACAGCTGATCAACTTATTTTTCCCCCCCTCATGGTGTAACTTTGCAGCGAAACTTAAACATGTTTGTTCCATGGGAACACATTGATGTCATCCAGCTGATAACTGAAGCACTCAATTATCACCAGAATTATTCATAATACGCATTAATATGATTGTCAAAGGCAGGTGCTTCGATCTTGATGAAACAAAACTCACTTTATTGGGATTGGTTTGCTTCCAGCATTTTTTCCTCCTCAAAAAATTCACAAGAAATTTTGCTATTTCATCCTGGGTCGGGACGAAAGGAAGCTTAAGTGTCAGAAATTCCCACAGAAACAAGATCTCATGTTATGACCAGGTCAGGCTCTTCTCTAGTATTCAGTCATTCATTTATTTTTGTTTCTTTCAACTCATCAGCTGCCTTCGCAGAAAGAAAAGTGCTTCCTGCCACTGTGGTGAACTCGCTGACCTTGGTTGAGTTTAGTCGCTCTGCTGTGTCTCATGAAAGTTACAGCATTAGTCCTTTTGTATGTTCAAAGAAAGAATTTGTAAAGAGGGAACTTTGCACATCTCACAATGTTGCTTTCGCAGGGTATGCAGAGAGATGGATTTCATCATTTAAACGTTGCACATATAAACCACTACTACACAGTTCAGTCCAGGGGAACACATACAAATCGCAGACAAAATAAATCCTATGAAATTCATACAAGTGATACTAGTCAACCTTAAAAACACTTATCAACTAAAAATTATTCACCAGAAAAAAAAAAAAACAAACCCATGAACAGGTACCTATTACCAGTGAGCCTTAATAAAAATGAAAAGCCAAGCCCTGGCACCCCTGTGGAAGAGAAACACAAGCAGCTTTCTGCGAGCCTGGCAGAAACACTTGGAATAACAGTGCATTGCTCCAATGCAACAGCTATTTGCAGCCTCTCCCAGAACATAACCAAAATCTCCGTACAATTACAAATCCAAAGTGCTACATCTTGGCCCCATGATGGGAAAAAAAAAATGTAGGATTTCACTGTATAAAGTTTGCTCCTTTGAGCATTTTTGATGCCACTCCCTACCTTCCATCAGCTTCCACATGGGATGAATTATTTACACCTCATTAGAAATATAACAGCAGGCATTAAGAGCACTGGGAGACTTAAAAGGGAAAACAAAGCAACTTCAGGTTTTAAACAGAAGTCCTGTATTTTAGGTGTTATGTCCTGTAAAAGGGCTTATTGCCTTCTGAAGAGCGACCTATAAAAAAAAACCCCTGTGTGTTGCAATGAGTTCTGCCTCCTGGTGGAAAATCCACACCTTTCATTCCAAGATGCAAATCCAAACATAGATATACCAAAGGATCCCGCACCCTTCAGTGCCACACAATGCAACATGCATTTCTGCCTGACACAAAAGTCGTTGTCACACAGCTGCAAAGCCCTGTCCCGTAACCCCCAGCTCGCTGGCTTGACCCACTGCCCACTGCTGTGCCTCCACCAGCAGGACAGGGCACTTAAAAAAAACAAGAGACCTTATCACAAACAGACATGGTTCTTTCCAATTAAATATGGGACTGGAAAAGTTAAACATGTCCAAAGATGTTTGCTAAGATGGCAAGACTAGATGCAGGCTCTGTCCTCCAGCTAGAGGGTGGCACAAGGACTGGAAAGGCACCACAAGATTCATGGGAAGGGCACGGTCCTGAGGGAAAAGACAGTTGGAGAGGAATCAGACTCAGGATAGGGAAATGGTATATCAGGAAGAAGAGGAAAAACAAGTCTTACAGGTTCTAAATGTACCTTCCAAAAATCTTGTCTCACTTAATAGTCTACAATAATAATCATAATTCTTGATTTCTGGAAAGAAGAGTGAAGTCTGTAAGAACAGGTATGAAATAAGAGACCAGAAGACTAGCATTGGGAAAAAAAAACACCAAACAAACAAAAAACCAAAACCACCAAAACACACACAACATCCTTTTCTGTTGACATATGATACATCCACACCAAGGACTGTTTCCAACATAACCGTACTGATACAGCTTGTGACAGCACTGACTACAACAGAGGTCTCCTCCAGGCACATCTGTATCAGCTAAAGCAACTGTCTTACCAGTCTTCCCTGCCCTGTCCCTCAGCTTGCACGACTGCTTCCAAGATTTCCAGTTCATCCCGCTTCGGGCTGGGTTAGGACAGTCAAACATGCACTCAGCCACATGGCTCAACCAAAGTGGACTAGGGAGCATCCAGACGAGCAGTTTGACTGGCAGATCTTTGGTTAAGGCAGAGTTGCAAGTGACTTTACCATCAGACACAGCAATTTCCTCCTGATGAACCTATCCACTGTTCACCACAGTCCTTTTGAAAACCATCTTACACACTGATAACTCAGTGAGGTTTGTGCAGTCCACTTCCAAGCCTATGAACTTGCCGTTTTAAAAATCTGACTAGCTTATGCCAAAATTGTATCTAATCTATTAATTCTGAGGACTCAACAGCCAAAGGATTTATTCATGTTGATTGTCATTATTCCAGAGAACTGCATTTTAAGATAAAAAGATGTAATAAACTCTGGGTTGTTCGGGTTTTTGTTTTAGTTTGTTTGGTGGTGGTGGTGGTTTTGGTGTTGTTGGTTCTGGTTTGTTTGCTTTTTTAAGAACTGTGAGGTTTCTTGAAGCTAACATTTTTATGTAGGTTTCTTCTTGATCATTAAACCAAACGGATACACAGTTACACTTAAAGTTTATTCAACACTACCAGGAAAGTTACCTGCAATTTGCACTGAGCCATCTTCTCCAAGAAGAATATTTCCGGCTTTCACATCCCTGCAGAAAGATAAAGCAACAATAAGTGGAAGTCATTAAATCTTTCCTTCAACCAACAAAAATACATTAAAAGGTTATTCTTTCTTATATTTTATTTCTTGCATTAGCACTTCCTGCTTCCAATCATGCACAAACAGTAGGGACTTCACACCAATTGTAACTCCAGCAGACAGACACTAAGTGGTATTTGTATGATTTACAGCTAATAGCATTTTAAAGTACTACGCACAGAAAAAAAATTGAAAAACTTATCAGAAAGTACCCTCAAAAATACAAGGAAAGTGTTTTTTCCCAGGTTCTTAAGTTAGCTAAAAACACAAACAGAACCTAGCACTGGTCTGATACTCATGTACCCTTTTAGGGGGGGTAGACTTCAAGAGAGCTGATCTAGTCTCACTGCCACTGGATGCATCCTATTCCTCCCCAGCCCCAAGTCTCGCTGATCTCCAGCCATGGAGGAATTCACCTGCTTCCTCACAAAGTCAGTTTAGCCCCACACACTGGTGAAAATCCAGAGAGAAGAAAAACTTTGTTTGCTCGTGGCTTAACGAATTGAACCACATTACCAAAGGTCAGATGAGCAGAGCTGGTAGAACAGAGACAGTGGAAATGGGAAAGTGGGACCACTAAACTGTCCTGTGAAGTCCCAGCTTTAGTGAAAAAAAGTCTCCCTCAGGTTTGTTTTTTTTTGACCAAAGTCAACAAGCACACAAGAACATCCAGCACGTGCTTTGAAAGTTATTGTACTATCCCTTTTCTACCCAAAAAAGCTCTGGTTTGTTAACAGTGGCACTTCTTCATCCGAGGGGAACATTACTTTCACTCCAAATACACTGTGAAGTTTTACAGCTTATTTTCACAGGCTGCTCCCCACACAAAGCCAAGAGCAGCACCTTTATAGTTGAACATGTGCTCATCAGCATGGCTGCTAAGCTTGGCTAGGAAACCATGCCGATGCAGAGCACATGCAGATGCTGTCTTAAGAAAGGCTCCAAGCAAAGCAACTGCCTGGACAATGGATGCCAGTGAATAGACATCAATTCACGACCCACCTCACCTTAATGGCAACCACCTGCATGGAAGAGAAAAGAAAAAAGGAAAAAAAAAAGAAGAAAAAAAAACAAAGCAAGCAGATCCTCCCTTCACTGCCTTCTGCAAATATTCCAAATCCTGTCACACACACACAAAAGTCAACAGCTATTTTTTCTCTCCTCCCTCGTGCATCATGAGAACAGAACTGGCGCGATGGCCTGGCCAAAGAGCTCCGGTTGGGCCCTGGAAATCTCCTCCTTCCTGGCTTTGCTCTTCTGAAGAAAAGCCTGGGCTGCTGCCAGTTCCAGGCCAGGATAATTTTAAACACATCCTCTCCAGCATTAGCATTTGTCAGATTCTTCCCAATACCCAGCCTAGGACACTGGCATGGCAAGGCCTTCCCCCAGCATACAGCAGAATAGAAGTGAACAAAGACTGTCCGTAAGACAGCCCCACTAAAGATTAATAGCAAACCACAGCTGACAGCAGCCTTTAGCCTTCAGACAAGTATTTCAAGTCCTGCCAAATATACACGTCTTGCTAGAAGTGACCATCTTGAAGCCTAATCCCTGTTTGAAGCACAAGTGTATGAGCAAGTACAGGAAAACACTAATTTGCTTTAATGATCAATAACACTTAGATCTATATGGAAACACTGAAGTTGTATAGCCTTGAGAAGCTGACTTAACAGCAGAATGGGATTCAAAGCAGTAAGAAGCTGTGACAGTGATGCTGGACAATAAGTAGACAAACATAAAACAACTGCTGCCAGTCAGCTCCAGTCCTGCTTATTTTACATTGGCCAAATACGTGAACATGTGTTTAGGGCAAGTCAGCTTTTGCTCCAAGAAGCATTACTTTGTTTTCTTCCTGCAATTAACAGTTGCAGCCATTGCAGACGAGAAAGCATTAGCACTGCATTGGATGGAGAGTCTTAAGTAGATGGAGGGATCTCAAGGGACTGTTTACAACACTAAGTGTTTAGATATGCTACCCTCCCCCACCCCCCCTTAGCATCCTCTGGCCAAAAGCAATACAATTGGGGTTGCAGGGAATTAATCGACACAAGAGATACAAACCTGACTAACCCCTGCACTCCTATAAACCATTCATGGTCCGTGACAGTGAGGGAATGGAAAAGCTCCCTGCCAATATTTAGGTAGAAGATGCCTTTGGGATCCAGCCCCATGAGCACGTGGAGCCATGAGAGCGCAATGTCCAAGTCTGCCGCCTCCTAGGTAAGAAGCTGGCTCACGTGGCACGAAATACACTTGGCACAGGCACAGCCATCTCCAGGACCACCCCCCCTCACAGCAGCACTAATGCAGAGGGAACAGAAGGTGTTCAGGAAACTCTCGGATCCTACTGGAAATGTTTAGCCAGACAGTCGGTTCTCTTACGACAGCCGGGACGCATGAGGCGCTTTCAAAGCTGCCTGCCAGTTCCAGGCTACGGGGAAAGGAATAGCATGCACCGAGGTTGCCTGCGGAAGTTATTGTTCTTCCTACTGAAGATGGACATACGTAACAGTAATTTCCTCTTCCATCTGTACTCCAAGGCAGCCCAAGATGCTGGAGCATTTCCCCAGTAAGCTGGGTCATGTGATACTGTACAGCCTTTCCAAACTTCCCCTGCCGGCACGACGGTGCGTGCAGCTCACCAAGCCCCCCAAAGCAGACCACATTCAGCGATGAAGGAAGTGCTAGGGAAGTTTTTAAGCAGAACTAAGGATGAATTTAACCATTGTGTGCTTTAGCATCCAAAAAAAAAAAAAAGCCAGCCTCAGGCAGGTTTCACTGATGTAGCAGCAGCCAGAAAGCAGCATGAATTCAAGACCACCAGACAATCCTCCCATAACGGAGCAAGCTGGACAGGCTTGGAGCGTGAAATGTAGTGAAACAAGCACTCAGATTGAATCCCATAGGAAAAAAAGCCAAAGGACTTCAGTCCCTTAACCCTCTCCAATGCAGAGGCTTGTTTTCTTTTGAACTTCATCTTGGATTAATTAAAAATTACATATTTTCTTGTTGGAAACAAAAGTCAGTAAATATGGTGCTTCAATCTGGTTCAAGAAATTAAACCAAGTCGTTGCTACAATAAGAAGTCCAGGAGGCCAACCACGGCCACTGCCAAATATCCAAGTCACACTGCGGAATTAAATCACCACTTGATGTGGCATTTCCTCCTGGTGACCAACCCTCTGAAAAGGCCATTACTCACCCCAGAGTGGTATACTCCACCCCAGAGCAGAAAAAAAAAAGGCATCAACAGCAAGCTGTTTGGGGACAGGACTGTTTCGGAGTTAATGTACCATAGAGGCAACTTCCAGCTTTGCCATTCCTCACCCCTGTGTATTGGGATCACATCGCCCACTGCAACAGCACCAAGTGAACATCGAACAGCAGTTACACTGGGTGAACACAGATTGCTTTCTTTGGCGTATACTGGTATCACCAGCAGTATCTTCAAGTTAGCTCCTCCTTTAAAACTATTTTTAAGATTAATTGCATTTAAAGCAATAGGGCAGGGGGGAGAAGAACGGTGCTTTCCTGTTTATTCTCACCAGGAGATGCTTATAAACTCACAAGCTGAATGGCGAGAAGTTTGTTACTCCAGGATATACTTATTGCCAAGTATAACAATTTGAAGGCACTTCCTATTAATGTGGTAATGACCATATCCTGGGCTGATACACTTGGAATAAATGGTCTGCCTCTGGCATAATTACTATACTGGAAACAGGAAGCAGCTTTAGGCTGTAGTGTAAATAGTAATTATATTACATTTTAAATGAAGTTGCAGAAGGCTAGAATAAACTCTTTCTTGCCAGCAGCTTAACAAATGCTACCATAGTTCTGGACTTTCCCACTCTATACCTGTCATCTTCCTCTCTTCTAAAGCCTCCAAGAGCCCTTCCGCAAAAACAACAATTATGTTTTTATTTACCTCGTACTTCACAACCAGAGTGGGAAGAGAGGTTTGGACTCGCTCCAGTGCAAAACTGGATTCTCCACATCAGCCTTGAAAGGTTTCGCACCAGGGCAGAAATCCCTCATCTGCATTCCAAACTGGTTTAGCTTCCCAGTGTGACCAAATGCTAATGTACCAGTTACATCACGTTACTACCTCCAAGTAGGGCTGGGCCATAGGCATTTGATGCTATATAACCAAAACTGATCCCCAGTCCAACAAAATTACAATCAAGCATCCAGCTACGGGAGACGTGGGAGCACAGGAAGGCAATGAGATGATGCTCCCCAGTTTCAAGTGCAGTGTTCCCACAACTCCCACAGTAACTTTTTCAACTGGGATGGGGGGGGGACCTATAGCAACTGTTATCTTAATATATCTTTATTGTTGCCACTATGAAAAGCCTACACAAGCCCTTAAAATCCTGCTAAATGAGCAGATTTGCCCTCACCCACAGCCATCAATCCTTGGCACCACCATATATTGGTTGTCGTCGCAGTGACAGCACTAAAGGGAAAAGCAAGACTTACTGCTCCGTAATGGGGAGCAGCGTTATCAATAACCAGCTGCAACTCTGCAACCCTGGCATAAGTAATAAAACTTCATTCTACAGACTTAAAAGAATTGTGTTTGGAAGAAAAGCAACGAAGCATGTTAAGTTATTGCTTTTTAAACAAGCCTCTTAATATTGTTTGGAAATCAAGAAAGATTCACTTGGCTTGTGTTCAGAAGTCTCCATTAGGAGCAATAGCTAGGACAATTTAAGGCCACTGCAACTGCGACACAAGTGACCTGAGCAAAAAGTGGCATCCCAGGACTTCTTCAGCCTAAGTCTGAGAAGAAAACTGTCACATGAAGGGGGAAAGGGAGATAAGCCCTGTTTATTATGTCTTTGCTTCCAACCTGCTTGTATGTGCCTTTAGGATGCAATGCTGGCTGTCAGCACAGCCCTGAGTCATCTGCCCATTAGATGCAATTTACATCGACTGTAACAATAAGTTTTCATGGACTGAACTCTATAGTGCATAACTTGGCACAAGGAAGGAGTGGTTGGTCCTGCCAAGTTTAATTTAAAAAAAAAAAAAAAAAGAAGGTGCAAGAAACAAGAATTACTGTTTTCTGTTAACAGTAATGAATAACTCAAAATATTTTTACTGACTACAACCAATTGCTGGAGTTGACATTGCTCCGAGTAATTTGCAAAACAGTTCCAGGACAATACCTTGATTTACAGTTAAATATAAAGCAATTTGTGACATACACCAAATGAGCACTACTCTCTCTCTACAACCGAACATTACTCGCCCTTCAACGATACGCTGTTACCTGTGTCACCTCTTCCCTTTGCCTTATACGCCAAGACATAAAAAGCTGGCTATACACTACAGCTTTACCATTTGAGAGAGCTGCAAAATGGAAACTAGGCTTGGAGCACGCAAGCAGAGTAGTATTTTTATGCCCTCAAATGTCAGCACATTCAAGTAAAACATTGGAGAAGGCATTCAAGACAGCTGTATTAGAAATGCTGTACATTAGCATTCTCCCTGTTTCTGTTCAGAGAAGCCCCACATACTAACATTTTCATGCCACAGGGTTGAGCTCTAAGTCCCAAACTCTTGGGGGAGATGCAATTACTGCCCGTTACAGTGCTGTACTAAACTCCGCAGAGCTGGACTCAGGAACATCTCCCAAAGCCTGAAGGTCTTCCAACAGCAAAGAGCTGGCGAAGCAGCTTCCATACTCCTCTCTCCAGCCTCCCTGCTGAGGCAGGCATAAGCAGGGGGAAGAGAGGGCCAAGTCCACAGCTTGCTTCATCCCTGCTCATCCACAGCCTTCTCAGCAGGCCCTTGCAGCCACTGGCAGCCGGGACCAGTGGCAGCAGCCAGGCTGCTATAAATTACAGCGGGGGACCAGCCCAGCGACACGCTTTATTGCTCAGGATCAGGGAAGCACAGCGACTGCTTCCACCCTCTTCTCTGTGTCGCTCTGTTGGCTGCTGGGCCCTGGTGAAAGATCAGGGCCTCCATGCGGGAACTAAAAGCCAGCAGCACAAGGCAACTCATGATTTACTCCGAGTCTCATAAACGGTAGAAGCATTTTTAAAGCCCCAACTTCACGGGGGCTGGGTAGCTAGGAATGTTTAAGGCCTTTTCAACTGTCATTTTTATATCTGGAGAAAGTGAGATGAATAATCCAGTGTTATCACAAATTAAGAAAAAGTTTTTTGGTTCTTTTAAGCAGCGTGAAGCAAGGCTTTGAAAGGCAGAAGGAACTGACTGTGGGTTTGCAAACAGAGGGGTGTGTAGACAAAGCCTACTGGAAAGGATTGTCAGCTTCCAACAAGACGAGCTGTAGGAGTACACCGAGTACTTGTTTTCTCCGTGCCCTACCCTTAATACCCAGGCAGATCACACTCAGCACAGTGAAGAGACCTCTCGGGAGGGATAACTGCATCCAGTCTCCTGGCACAGGCAAACAGAAACCCTAGTAAGGGCTACATAAGAAAGTAATCTCCGATTGTACTTTATTTTAGCTAAAACAAAACACCTTTCAGAGGACCCATGATACACTTGACAGGTACAATTCCTACTGATTTTTTGCCCTCCAACACTACAGAAGTGGAATGTTGCTTTAAGTAGAGGGTTTGGGGTCCAAGAAACCAGAACTCAGAAAATTTGATTCATTTTAGGTTAAGCCACTATGTCAGCTCAGACAAGGGAGAGCTCACCAACGAAAGCTGCAGGAGATCCTCCCAAAATTCACTCTGTCATCTTAGTTATCTGAATAGCTCCAGGGGCTGGTAAGATGCTGAAGCAGTAAAGAAAGACTTGCAGGCCTTGGGCTAACTCGGTGTGAATCTCTAATATGAAACGAGACAGCAAGCGGTATGTCACAAAACTGCCTGCACCCTGGAAGACTTGCCTTGAATTGAGACCAGTCAAGTTGCCGTTTGTCCTTTATCTCAGCAAATTACGTCCAGCTTACGCTTTTTGTTCCAGTGCCAATTTTGTCTTTGATGTTTTTGCACTCATTAATTCCTTCTCTTCCCACATGTTTACAAGCCTAACGATGGTTAAAGGGAGGTGCGGTTCAATGACAGATCCTGTCTGCCTTGGACTTTACCTCCCTCCCATCCATCACCGTGCCTCTAGCCCAGCATCAGTCCGCAGGTAACGTCAACTGCACATCGGTGTGGGGGAAGCTGCTCCAGCTGAAAGTAAAACTTTAGGAAATAGTTTTCAGACAGATCAGCTCCTTCAGCCAGATAACGAAGTGCTACGAATACTAGACCTAGCCCTGTCTCCCAACATGGAGACAACCTAATCATACTGACCCATACAGCCCCACTTCTTCCTCCTAGAAAAGAAACTGTTGCTTCACTTACCCCAATGCACATCACTGTTGTAACATCAGTTTAAGGCAAGCAGACTGCCAAGCAGCAAGGGCTTCTGACGAGCTCCAGCCCTTTGGCAGTCAATGCAAGAGAGAAGCTACATCTCTAACCTCATACACCACTTTTTCAAGTTTCCCCTATTCAGTCAGAAGTTCCCCCCCTCCCCCCCCCCTTCTTGTATCCCCCATAAGGAAAGGCACCTGCCCAGCAGGCTTTAAAATCAATTTTTCATATCATTGACCAGGAGCTAAAGATGTACCATGATTTCTTCCACAAATTCATCTATTCAGCCCTTCCATTTCCTGATCCTACTTCCTAAGGACTGCAGTGGGGACAAGGCACAAAGCTCCTTTAACAGCTGCTGCATGAAAAGCAACACAGACGGCAAGCTGTGGAGTCACAAGGTCTGCTTCCTACCCCTGGAGGCCCAGATATTTTTGTGAGGCCCCACCTTAGTATTGGTAACAGAGGAAAACAGTCAAGTTATAACCTGGCCTTATTTCAATGTTTTGTGTCAAATCATTTAACGTGTAAGGAGGTGGACAGGTTCATGTGGCAATACTAGTGATGCACGTCACCATGTGGCAGTATCTCCTGCATGCTAAAACACATTCCTAGTGTGCTCAGAAATAAGAATTTCCCTAAAACTACCACACGCAGATCGCCCCAGTGTGAGTATAAGATAGGTGAGGCAGCAGCAGAAGCAGGAAAGCCAGTGTTTCACGCATCTGCCTGCCTTGACCTTGCCATAATGGAGAGATGAAAGTTCATTCCAGTAAACACATAATCAACTTGGATCAAATAAGGCATCTATTTTTACATAGAGCAGTTCAGAGAGTCTTAATTTCCAAAAGTAAGTACCCCTGTTCTGGAGAAGCGGTATTTATATCTATACACACACGAGGTCCAAGGCATTCCCCTATGCAGCCAAGAACAGTCCATATCTGTGAAACCACCCACAGCTCTTGCTCAGCAATGTTTGCAATGTGACGCAGAAGGGGAAATTCAAGACAACCAGGGCTCGTGAGAAACTTGTCAGCTCGACTTCCTTCTCCAAAATCTAGAAGGCAACAGTTTTAAGCATGGCCAGCATAGGAAGAGGAAAGAAGATCTTATTTCATCTAGCTATTCCTATAAAATGAAGAAAACACTTATCAAATTGGGTATCTACAATAGAAACAGTCCTCTTGGCACTCCCAGTCTAACCCAGTGATCCTTTCCAGGCTGCCATGAAATGATAGATTTCTCTGTGGCAGTTCCCTATTTGTTGTCCTAAATGTGTGTGCGTTTTGTCTCACTTTTGGTTTTGAAAGTATTAAGCTTTACTTTTTAATTTTAGAATTTTATAAGAGCTCTGCAAGATAGGATATAATTTCATTTCTTAAACATGCAAAAATAATTTCTGATGCAGCCTCGCAAAATTTTCAAGCGTGCTTAATGTGTTACTACACAAATTTAGCAAGTGACCTTTTTCTCATGCTTTAGCCTAAGACATGAATGAAAAGACTGCAGTGGTCTGAATAAATGCTTAAGGCATCTCCACACAGGCAACTTTTAGGATCTATGAAGGCCAGAAAATCTGCTGCATTACAACAGGGGACAATATTTAAAGCCAACATTTTGAAGTGGGTTATCCGCTTTATGCATCACAGTAGAAAGCACAAACAGGATGAACACCAGTGATTTAAACAATTACTCTAGCACTGGAGAGATGCTGCGAGAGCCTATAGTGGGTGATCTATTCCCAGTAATCCACATTAGGCAAACGCAGTGACAGGAGAAGGATGTGATGAACAGAGTGGTTGTACCTACATGTGAATATACTTGGTTTCTTCAAAGTCAGAAGCTACAAGAGTCTGTTACATTTTCACCTGATACAATTAATGCTGCAGACAGTGAATGAAGATTATTCCCCCTGGAAACACGTCAAACCCAAATACTCCTGCCAACTCCGGAATTTCAAGAAACTGTATTAGTTGAGCATACAATGCAGTCATGGATCACTCACCAAAACTTGTGTATTGCTGTTGAACCTTTCAGAGATCACCCCGACCTCTAGCTCCTGCTCTTCATGGTATTTTTCCTGCTTTTCATCTCCATGTAACAAAGGAGGGGAAAAAACCCTAAAAACTCACCTCCCTTTTCATGCGGTGCATAGTAGTTATACCAAAAAGTTGGGTTTCCCCTGGACTAAATCGAAGTTACTTTGAAGTAACTGCAGGACACCCAGTGACAAAGTCCAGAGGCAGCACCTGAGTCTGAGGAGAGTGACATGGGGACAGACACCTGAACGCAACAGTCGCAGCAAGCGCTCAGCCTCAGGTATCACCCTGAGAGCTGCTATGTGGACCCTCATAATGCACGAAGCCTCTGAGGGCTGGGGCACTGATCTTAGCCCAGAGCCACCGCGGGGCCCCAGCACTCCTGTGCTTTCACCAGCAGTGATATTCACCATCAGAGTTTTAATTGCCAGGTTTTTAGGCTTCAGAGTAGAGGCTGTCTTCGAGCAAAACTGCCTCTATTGTTTCTGGCTGCCTGCAGATTCTAGATTCACATCTGGTTCGTATTTTCTCTTTGCAACCACAGAGAAACTTTTTTTTTTTTTAAAACAATGAATTTCTGGATGATACAGTGGAAGAACAGCCACCAGGAGAACATGCTGGTTTGCCAAACCACCACAATGGGCCCCAGCCTGACCGCTGTGTGCGCAGAGTGGAGATTCGGTGGTCCTTGAGCCCTTGATGCTGCACAGAGAGGTGTTTATTGCCGGGGAACAGATCACCCAGTACAATCTAGAGCAGCATCTTTTCCTCTTTCCCACTGAGACACACAAGAGTAACAATTCTATTGTTCTGGCTACTGAACTGTTTACAACTTAAACCTTTAAAACTTATATTAACAACTGCCTGTAAAGGCTACTTCTGCACATCCTGTACTATAAGGGAGAAGAGACTAAAGTACACTTCTCTGAATATGAAATTCCACTTTCCACAGCTAAGCAATAGCTAGCTTTCAAATTACCAGTGTTCTGACTTAAAAAAAAAAAAAAAAAAAATCAAACTGGTAATTAGAGGTGAAGGGCTCCATATCCCATTATCCATCCCTCAACCTCCCCTACCAAACTTCAGTTCCAAAACACACACCCCAAAACATGATTATAGCACTGTGGAGAGGAGGGCTGTGAAGTTCTACAGTATTGCTAGAGAAAGAAGAAAGTACAGTATTTCAGTTGTCAAAATAATCAGAGGCATACTGGAATCCAGTTTAACCACAATACCTGCCAGCACAGCTATCAATGCATTAATCAGCTACATGAAAATTAGGCTTGAATCCTGTAGGACAGCTGAGTTCTGCCAAAATATATCCATCAGCTCCTTCATCTTAAATCTGAAACTTGCTACTGAAGGAGCACTCCAGCAAAACCCCACACACAAGTGTTGGTGATGTGTATGTGCTCACATACAGACGCCCTTTTTTTCAGAATTCTTTTTCCTCTTAATATATGTAGAAGAGGCAGACAAACTTTGATCCTGTGTCAAAACCATCCTAAGGTCCAAAATACAAGCTAATATATTTGGCATAAAAACACAGCAAGAATATTGTTTCCAGGGACTCACCAAAGCAACATTCAAACAGCTGCCATAGCACCCTGCTGCTCTACACTCAGAAAACTGATTTTGAAAAGACACCACAATAGCCAAAACATTCTGTATGGGGGCACATGCTGCTCTAACTCAACATATCAAATGTGCTGTTGCACCTCTCACCCCCTAAGAAGTAGGGCAGCAAACAAATTAATACCTGGATCACTGCCATGCCAATATTTCTAGCACATGCAACCCTAAACCACTTCCTAAGCTTTTTTGTTTTTACCAAAAAAAGTATGCGAGTATCACATTTATTATGCCACAATACAAAAATCTGATTATATTCGAGCAGTGTATCATTTCACCTGGACTAACTGAAATATTCAGTTACACAACAGCTAATCATGAACAGAAGATAAGCTCAGAGATAAAAATAGGGAGAAAGACAGAGAGACCTTGTAACAGTTAATCAGCATGATTCATTTGTCAGACTGCCATAAAGAGCACCACCTGAAAAAGCCTTGAACTTCCCTCCAACAAATCCCTTTAAGCAATAAAACCTCTTGGGTTGCTTTTGCTTTAGTTTTATTTCCATGTCATTCATCAAACTCCTGCTAATCCCCAAATACACAGAGGAATCAGAGTCCAAATGGGGAAGAGGTGCAACATACCCTGTGTGTCACCCAGGCAAGATTAGTGCAGGAGCAACCCCTTGCAGCACATCAGTCTTGCTCTACTTCCATAAAAAAAAACCCACACACAACCAAATGTCTGAGCAGATTCTTACAGGATAGCTTCATCCGAAGGTTTCCGAGTCCAGCCCTCCGTCCTCCACACACTGGCTGATGCCCAGGTATTTAACTCGCTTAACATGATCCAGATCGCTAGGGTTTCAAATTGCCATTGGGATCACTGTGCTACACCAAAAAAAAACAAACCACAACGTGGATGGCGGCAGCTGACACGGGAGAAACAACCAGGGACAGGCACATGGCAATGCAGGCAGAGAGCTGCCAGCTCTGAGATATGGGAGGCAGTGGTGATTTTGGAAGAAGACAGGGATCATTTGTAATCGTCACCTTGGTAGAGTGTTTCATGAAAATAAAACTGATTCTGTCTTCTCCTTTGTCTTTTCCATAGGGCCTCAGACTCTGTTCCCAACAGCCCTTGCAAGACGAATGCAAAAAAATAGCACTTTGGACAATGTGGGAGACTTAAGCATTTGTTGTTGAACAATGGAATCCATTCAAGTCTCAGCCTCGCCCTGGCTGTTAATTAGGAAAGTAAACAAAAAAAAAAAATTCTAATTTAAGACTTGACTAGATATTTGGCTTTCTAATCTCCTCTAGAGAATACCGTCAAGCTACTCTCCTTTCCAAAGCAGGGGATTTACACTTCCATGCGAAGCCAGCTCCCCAAACCTTAATTGGAAGTGGCATTAAGTTCAAGGCAGGCTTATGCAGAGTAAGATTCAGCAGCAGCAGCATTTCATTAAGCCAGTCTTCGATGTGTTAACTTAATTTACCCATTTAAGATGATGCATAATTTAAAAGTATTGAGCAGCTCCACTGTCAGACATATATTCTCTGATCTCACTGATAATTTACAGCAGTAACAAGCTGTCCCTGCTTCAGGTCAACAGCTCCCACAAAATTACATTTGGTTCCAGATATTCATCCTTCAGGCTTTGCCACCAGCCTGGCTGTCCAACTTCAGATGTGCTAATTACATTCATTTCACCCGTACTGCGCCTCTAACTTGATCGAGTGATTTTCTCTTAAATGCAATACAAATGGAGTCGGGATATTTAGTGTAACCAGCAGAACACTTCACTGCATGCTTTGGGTTGGTTGTTCCAGGTCTAACCTAAGCCCTTCAATTTAGACCCTTCCCAGCTGTCCTTGGTTTGGCCTGAAGCTCACCCCAACCGCAGCTGCCCCACATTGCAGACACTATATTCAGCTCTTCAGCCATCACCTGATGCAGTCGGTTTCCTTTAGAGCCAGATACTTTAAGCTGACCCAAGGGACCAAAGTTTAGTTATTTTAAACACTTCCTCTCAGAGCATCTCTGGCACAACAGCAAGATTTCCACCTGCCTTTCCCATCAGGCATGACCAATATTATGACCCCTAGCGTTAAGGAAAATGGGAAAGCCATACAGATAATTCCTATGTACGCGGAAAGGTCCCATCTGCACTACAACCTTAAAGTGTGTTTTTCTCAGCAGTGTACACACATCTGGATATAAATGCAAGACAGCATGATTAACTCCATTAAGAAAACATGTTTCACCCCTCAAAGGCATGTAAGCTTGCTTTCTGCCAATAGTTAAAAACCCATCCTTTGCACCACAGGTAGGAAACTACACAACTTTCCTTCTGTATCATGACTATTACCACTTCTCCAAATTTCCCAGACCACACAATGAGGTAATCTAAACACTTTTTTTCTGATAAAACATTATGCAATTGTTGGAGCAGCCCCAAAATATAGGGATGCAACACACGCAAAGTAGCTGACGCACAACCACAATCTTAAACTGCAGTGATGACACAGCTTTGATTTCTTTGCTGAAGTCCCCTAAATAAGGGCAAAATGCTTCAAACGAGCAGGACAAGAATGGCTGCAGCAGGTTCAGTTCAGTCTGCTTCCAGATGATTCAATATGAATCACATTTTCGTCAGACCAAGCAGTTTGAATTTTCTGTGAACATCACATTTTTGCTGAGTGCAGTAAGAACCCCAACACGTGAATATATCCTTCATAACCTTTACCACAATTAATAGTTTTGCTGTTTCATTGCACAAGTCAAGTGGAGAACCACCTCTATTTCAATATAGAAATCACTGCGACATCTTCAGAAAAACTGGAATTTAACAGGTTACTGCTGCTTTAACATATCTATTTCAATTTCATTAGACCAGAAGATGAACTAAGTCAGTCAAGCAAATCTACTGCAAGTCACAGATGAGCATGGTTTTGTAAATTACTTATGGCAAGGGTGAAAAATCACCAGGTACTCAGTAACTAGTCTGTTACTTAAACTTCCCAGAGCTACGTGAAGTCTTATCTCTAAAAAACAAAGTTAAACACCCAGCTGTGAAATCCAAACTGTCTTCAATGAAGACAATTCTTGTTAAATCAGAATTTTAAGAGAGACTGGAAACTGAAATTTGAGACTTATTTCAGGCAAAAGAATTCCACCAGAATTGTTTCCAACCATTTCCTCCTTTTTAACCCAAAACAACCTACAAAAAAGTCAGTTTGACCAAAAATATGAAATAAATACTTCTTGGGTTTTCTAATTAAAATGACATTTTGGCAAAAAGAATTACCTCTTCTTATGCAGCTATCGTAAGAGGACAGAAACTTACTCCAGCACAGCAGCAGCAATGCTTTTAATGGCATTGTACCAGAAGACAGCCAAGCTCACAAAATCCCCAAGAAAGAAGAAGTTGCTGTTCCCAGCAGCAGTCTGTAGCTGGGATGATGTACATTACCCACAAGCAGTATATTCTATTTTCAGCACATATTTAGGATTGCAAATCTTATTCTTTTTAACAGCAGAACCTACTGACTTAGTATCCTCTCTTCCTGAACTATGCCACACCTTGACACCAGGGGAGCGGAAAACATGATTTAAAAACACTGCCCAAACAACACAGCAGCAAAGAAACCCACACATTTCAGTGATCCATCAAATCACAGGCCATTAGTTAACGGGGTTTTGCCTACAGAAGGAGTTTTTCCACTAATTTTGTTTCTTTTTTTTTTTTTTTTAAAGACATTACCCAAATTCAAATTTCATTATGTTGATCTTGCAGCCAGCCTTAAAAAAGAAAGAACAGGGCTTGAAAGGCTCCTTATGAAATTGCTCAACACTCCTTATATAGTACTCTTGGTGATTTGTAGCTCTGCAAGAAACAAAACCAAAGTTTTCCAGCTCCAACAACTACACTTTGCAACGGGATATAGACATTTGGGAAAAGGTTCTATGTATCTATACAAACCTATAAAGGTTTCAATATCCCAAAGTTTATGCCCAAACTTGGCCTAGTCATAGTATTTCCTAAAGTAGCAGCTACTATAAAGACATTTGAATTCTGAGTTTTGATTAAGCTCCCACCTTTATTTTCCTCTTTCCATGCCCCCACAGTTGGCTGTAGGATGAGACTGCGTATCCTCAGCTGCTGTTTCAGCAACACACATTTTGGGCAAAGATGAGAAAAAATGAAAAATACCTGTGGATTTGTCCATTTTTGTGCAGGTAGTCCAGCCCCTCCAGCACCTCCTTAAGGATCGTGGCTATACAGGGTTCATCCAGGACACCAGTCTTGTGTTCTCCTTTGGCCACGATGTGCTTTATAATATCCAAAACAGAGCCTAGAGAAAACAGAGTTAAACATCTTAATTTTAACGAGAAAAACTGATTCACAGCTAAGTGTACTTTATAATCACTTAATATACAAGTCCAAGGAATTTATTGTGAGGGGAAGCAATGCTGGTCACGCTCAGAGTCAGCAGCTGAAGCCTTTGCGGCAGGAAAGCAGAGGCAACGATGCACGTGTTACACACACGAGCCTTTCAGAGGTGCAGATCCTCAAGGTGGGCTGCAAAATCCCAGTGATCACAAGTAACTGAGAAGTTATTTGAAGAAGTGAAAATGTAAAGTGTACAAACACAGGATTCTTGGAAGGTTTTTAAGTAGATACTGATGCTACAGCTGTTTTAGTACTGAGTACTGGAGAAGCAGGAGGGGGAAATGGAAAAAGCAGGGGGCTGCCAGGACTCACAAGCTGAAGGTAACAAGCTTGATAAAATTAGACTCTCTTTTTCAGCTCTTACAAACTCAATGCAGAAGAACAGCAAGAAAAATCTAATACATTAAGGGATGACACTGCCCTAAAAGAAAGAAGTGGAAATTATTAAATAGAGAACAAATGAGGCTGAATTCTGACAATAAGTCACTTCTTTGCTGAGTACAAAACTGGAATAGCATAGATCCTTCCCTAGAAACATCAGGCTTAGTCTCTCTCCCAACCATGGTGTGAATTACATCATCTTGCATGACAAACCACACTTTATAGAGCAAACCACCTCTTTGAATTGCGCCCAGGAATAAACGGAATCAATGACTAGTAACACGCCTCTTGTGCAAGGTCCTGTTTTCATGATATATTGGGTACTGTATTCTTTGTATGCACATCTGGACTGAAGACAGTCTTCTCACAACTGTATTTTTATTGCTCCATTATGGGATGTCTAAGCCTGTTTTCCAGGCCTGTCCTATTTAGCCCCTTCAGACCTGGGTTTCTATGGTTTAATGACTGGATAGGCTGGTAGGATTTTTACAGCTATGGACACAAAGCAATGTCAGCAGTACTGATACGTTCTTTAAGAATGAGAAAAGCGGGCACGACTGCAAAGCACAAATTCCGGCCTTAATTGTCTTTGAACAGTAAGCTTACAGGGAAAGAACATCTCAGTACTAACTCAGCTAGTTTAGAAAAGCTGAAAGTTCATTCTTCCTAACTTGCAACCAAAAATAACTGTAAGAGAAAACATTTTTGTATCTGAAGAATAGTAAGAATTGAGAAACTTACTCATTAATTTGGTCAATGGGGAAATTACAGGTTCCGCCTTGTAAATTCTTTAAGCAAGCAGAAAAATACAACGGAGGTTTTTGGTTTTTCCTTTTCATCAAAAGGTTCAGGTTGACAAAAAGCTTCTCTGTCTTTAAAACTTATTTTATTAACTATCCTATTTGAATTTCTTGGTGAAAACAATCACACAGACAGGCTTTCACTTAGCAAAGTATTTTAGTTTTGGATTCTCACATGAAAGCAAAAAAAGCTGCAAGGTTCAAATCTGGTCATCACGTGGAAGGGCTTGGTTTGGACAATTCAAACTGCGCAGGAAACAATTACACGGGTGTGCGGTGCGCCTTAGTTTGTGGGGAAACAGTATGTGCTGAGTTCTTCTAAGAGCTTGCTGCAGTCAGGAGAGTCACTATTCCCCACTCTGTCCAGCCGCACGCTTTCCACCTTCTCCAACCCACCAGCATCAATGTTCATGGTGTACACCTAGCCACCACTAAATCCACAAAAAAAAAAACGGACCTCTGAACAGATGAGTTTCAGAGCCAATTAAGAGGAAAAGGAGGGGAAGAAGGAAGGAAAACACATTTGTGAATGGGGGAGGAAACCCCTTTGTCAGCAGCAAGGGATTAGACCAACTGCCCAGCTGCCCTGAACAGCACCTCCAGCTTCCTCTTCCTCAAAAAAAGTTTGCTTTGTTCAAGCTATTTGCAGCAGATATGATCTTAACACAGTAGACATTAACAAAATAGAATAGAAATATGGAAAATTAAAAAATATAGAAATTAAGTTGCATAACATCCCCCCAACATTTTATGCAAGAATACTCTTAGCAGTGTTCAGCCTTCCTTTACCCTGACCAAGCATGGAAACACTTATCTTTAGTGAGTTTTGACACAGGTCTTAATTAGTTCACCAAAGGTTTCACCCAGCCGTAACTGAGGTTGTTTCGACATATGTTGGACTTCCTGCATGGGAGCAAGATTATCTCTCTGCCAAAGGAAATTGTAAAACCGCAGACGTAAGAGTACACTCCCCTTCACCGAAATCTCTCCTTTAGGTTATAGTGTCTAAGAAAAAGATCCTCTGTTGTGTGTCACGAGGACTCACCAGGGATTCAGCCTGTCACGTATTCATATTTTAAGAGTACGTGCTCACAAGCCTCGATGCTCCTTATTTTGGACAAGATTTTTTGTGACTCCAAAAAAAAAATAACCTACCAAAACCCCCTCCACTTTCACTGTTCAGGTTTTTCCTCTCAAATGTGCCTTTATCTGGAGAACAAACTGTCACTTGTTTTAGAAGTCCAGCGAAAATATGTGGTTCTTCACGTCCTCGTTTTGTCCTCTTTCCACCCACAACTCTGTTAGCAGACTTTGTTCAAAAACATTTCCCTTCTCCTGCAAAGGGCTCAAGGAACATGAGGAGGCAGATCATATGGTGCTTAAACTCATTCGGTCAAAAAAATCCTGTATTTAGCCAAGTTAAAGGTTGTAATTAACCCAGAAAAGGGGGTGGGGGTTAGACAGACAAGAGGGCATGCACAGAGCCAGCCTTCATTGTGAAAGGGCTGATTCACACCCATGCTATATCTGATCCCACTCCAGCCTGCCACTTTTTAAGCACATTTTTTAAAAACCACTTTCACACTGAGGTGTTTAAAGAAGTGGAGGAATTTGCCAGTCTTCTACAAAAAGGAGAACAGCAAAAAGGCCGTGAGCAGAGTGCTCAGTTCAGGAAACAGCAGACAAGCAACCCAAGAGACACCTTCCTTTTGGAGAAAGTGTTATTTGGATCATCCTCACTTTGTTTATGCAGGGAAAAAAAAAAAAAAGGTTTGGTACTGGCACCACAACACAATAAAGATCACAGATCAGTAAATTTGAAAGGTAGGTACTGATTCCTGACTCGATTGCAATTTCATAAAGCACAGCACCACGGGATACGAAGAACAAAGCCAAGCTGCCTTTTCACACACTGCTTCGTGCTGCGTTCAAAATCCTCCAGCATTCTGGCTCAGAAAGCCTGACACGGAGCAACCAAATACCCAGATGCCCAGAAAGAAACCCATAGCTAAGCACGAAGCCACTTTGAAAGCAGAAGTCATGGGAATTTCACTAGTGAGGGAAACACTTTCTGTTAGAAGGTAGATACTGCATTGAATTTAGCAGTCTGATGCCAAAATGCAGTCGATCCCAAGGATCTCAGTTAAGCGTGTGACACACTTGCTAAGTTAAGACCTCCACTGCCTTTGGATGTAGACAAATTTTCTCACACCAACTGTGTTACACTGAAACAGTAGATTAGTAGGTCAGAGCCTCATCCTTCGCCTAAGAGGGAAAATGACCGTTTTGCACAGAGTGGCCTGTTCCCAATCCAGCAATACGTTAACTGCTAGATATTAACTGAAACCTAATTCCACTGAACCGGAACCAAGACACAATCTACACAAGAGCGTGTGCTTTACAAACCCATCATCCTGTTCCAAAACACCAGCACGATTCCCGACGCTGCCAGTTTCTGAGCCAGCTCCCATACTAGTTTAAGAGTAACTGGGGAAGTTAAGAATACATCCAAACATAGTTTGATCTCTGCTTAAATGTAGTTTCAAAATACATTTGTGCTCTATGTACACAAAGAGCTTCAACAATTTGCAAGACAAACACCTCCCATAATCTAGTGGCCAGAAGAGGAGGTTCACATTGGAAATAAGGCACCCACTCTGTATTAGAGAACAGTTACAATATTGTTAAGAAAAAAAAAAATCCACTATGATGAGGGGTTGGGAGCTGGGGTTTTTTTGTTTGTGGGGTTTGGTTATGTTTTTTTTTTATTAAGAAATCTTTGACTCCTCCCTGGAATATAGCTTCTATTTCAGATAATGCTGTGAAGTACTCTGGTGTGTATTATACACAGCACTAAGTTTGATTACAACAATTCCCTCCTGATTTTTCTCATTAGAAATGCAGGAGTAGAAGCTACAGGTTCACAGAACAGGAGGGTCAGGCTTAAGTGAGAAAGAAATTAAGTTTGGCTAAGGCTGACTGGAAAGGTCTTCCAAGCCCAGAAGGGGAAGCGTATCAGGAAAAGACAAAACAAGACAGAGGGAAGAGCCAGAACTAGAGCCTAAATGTAAATATAAGTAATGCTGTCATTAATAAGGATGTTTAAAGAAGTCTGGTGATGAGAAACTGATCTCAAAGCCCAACAGAAGACAAAAGAAAGGAGAGGACATTTAGAGATTGATGTGAAAAAAAATGCGGTGATAAACAAATTCCTGCCCATCAAGTATACACTGAGCAGCACACGAACAGGAAGCCTACAAGATATTTTGCAATCTGATACAGCATTTAGCATTATTTATCATTCATCGTTAATTAAAATGTCTCAGCATATTCTGATGCCAATCACAAACTGTATTACGTCTACTTAGTAAAGCACAATCTCTCAGTGCAAACTGTACAGCAATTGAAAGTTGAGTGGTTTTCTGCTCAAACTCACAAGCCTCCTAACCTGCTCTGAAAGCTGCTAATGCAATAGCTCCTAAAGACAGTGGAAGTCACTGGGAACTAGCTGTACAGAGACTTACCCTCACCTGATAAAAACCCAACCTGTAACTATTACAGGTCAAAGACAAACATGCAGTGAGTAACTTTTTCTTGAGTCCTTATTGCTCACACCAGTTCCACAGCAGACTAATATCTCTCCAACTCCACAAATGGAACAGAAATCCCATTGCTCCCTCCACTGCCCCCCAGGAGTGAAGAGCAGGAAGCCCCACAGTTTACCCTTCCCATTTTGTCATGGCTAGAGTATATCTGATTAGGCCTGACTCAATCCACAGAAGCCAGTTCCAACTTCCCAGAATCAAGTAGTTGATTTCCACCCATTACAGCAGTATTTGGGCAATGAAGACACAAGAAACCCATGAGCAGATCAATCGCCTGAATTTTTAAGAGTGGGATATTCAGTTTTTGTATATTGACATAAAGCAGACCATTTGCAATGGACTGTCTTGAAACTGAGTAAATGCTGTCCTATCTTGCACCCCACACATGTACCCAATAAAAGTCTCCTTCAATACCCTGTACTTTGTGCTACTCCAGTGTTTTCTTTGGCAACAAAATAAGATTAAAGAGTTTCATGGCTCGCTACATCCCTGTTGTGCCAATGCCTCTGCTTACGAAGCCATATTGTAAGTGAGATCACTGCAGTAATTGGTAATCCAGTTTTCCAGGCAGGGTGGAGACCAAGCAGCCAGGAACTTCTTAAACCAGCTTTGCTGCTGAAGAAAACTTTTGTGTAATTGCACCCTCGGGGCAAGAAGTCCTAATTGTTCCACTGATTCACTTTCAACAGCAAGCCACCGCAAACATCGACACTTCCTATTCCAAATCCAGAGCAGAGCTTCTTTGACCTCACCTACATCAGCAAGCAGGCATAATGGCATTTAGGAAGCCTGCTTCTGATGTTTCTCCTCAGGAGAGGAAGAAAGTATCCATTTGACAGTCATCAGCCATGCTGCTTAATGCTCTAGCACATGGGGCTGAAGAGGAGAAAGGTACAAGAACCTGAGGAGAAAGGAAAGCTTGTTTAGAACAAGATTATAGATAAATGCAGGAGTATTACGGCTGGAATTTTACATGCCCCCAGAGGCAAAAGAAATGTACAGCAGAGCTAGTTGCTGTGGGAACGGCATGTTATACTATAACCTAACTGACAAGACAATGATACAGAAGAGGTTAAATGCAAAGAAAACTCTTTTATATTTGTCTGGCAAGCAGAACAAGAAAACTTAATACTCAAACAAAACAAAACAAAAAAAAAACAAAAAACCCACCCAAAACAGGTAACAGTACCTGCATTGACTTGCCATTTAGAGGCCTAGCATAAATAGGCTGGAAAGCAGTTGGGGATCACTACTCAATTTTGTGAGAATCACGATCTGCCCCAAACCTGATGGGCACTGATGCTGAACATGCTGCATCTTTGAGAAGCAGGAGTTGGCAGGGTTCATTGCTGCTTCTTTCAAGACATCTCCGCAGAAGCCAGTGGTTTCGGTGAGCCTGACTGTCATCAGAGCCAAGAATTAAATCTGCATCTTGTCAGCCTCTGACAAACAGGAAGAAAATGTGAAAGAAGGAAAAGCTGCTCAGATTCAGTACTTTTGGTGCTGAGGAATACAGCAAAAGAACACCAAAGTAAAGGAAAGAAAGAGTTATACAGAACAGTGGAAAAAACACCTAAGTAGATCGATGGGGTTTCTGATTTTGAAGTTTTTTCTTAACTATAGTTAAACCACCTCAACATAGAGGGACAGTTAAGGAAACTCCCACTTCTTGCCTCCTTCCCTCTAGAGCACTTGCATGGATGGCTAAGAAATGCAACAAGGTTAAGGCAGGAAGCAAGACAATACAATAAAGGGCGTAAAACAGCCTATCGCAGCTCAGATTGAGATATTTATAAGAGAAAATCTGAAGACAAACTTTTTTTCCCATGCTTTTCCTATTATAGCTAGGAGTGACAATGTATCTACACACTGCATTCTGCGACCATGTGTAGTCCCTACCATCTCCTGCTTCTTATTCATCCCATCCTTAATTGCTTCAAATTAAGTTTGTGTCTACAAATAAAATTAAAAACCCTCCAGATAAACTCAACGTAGCATAGCTCTCTCCTAACAAAATAATTCAACATAAACACGAGGCTTTCTAAGAACCTATGGCTTATGATTTGATCATAACTCATTGCTGGAATTGGGAGTGGCCAGATCACAGATTAGCACAGCAGAAGTAGAACAAGATGTCCTACCTCCCTGGTGGAGACCTAACACTTGCTATACCTCTCTTTCAGTCTGGCTTGCTGAACTGCTGGCCAAGCACTTCATCAGATAATCAAGATGAAAGGCTGAAGAGGTCAATTAGATAATCTTAAAAACTTTTAGAAAATAAAAGGTTTAACTATTTTAATACAGTAATCTCCTTTGCAAATTTAATTAGGAGCCTTCAAGAAAGCAGATGATCGGAGAGCCCTATCTGGAAATGTTTCAATATTTAAAGGATTTACATAGTTTAAAAATATTTTGGAGGTCTCATCTGCTGTAGGCTAGGGCAATAAAAATTGGTGAGTGATGTAGCAAGCCACCACAGACAGCTGTTTCATACAAGCAACTGTTTCACAGAGTTAGCCACAGCTTTAGGTCACCTGTGACATGAGAGCTCTTGTTAAAACCAGTGAGAATTTAGAGGAGCAAACAGGTCACAATCAGAAAAAGCACAAGAACAAAAGGACAGCTGCTCTTCTTCCTACTAAAAAGCCACATGAGTTAGAGAGCAGGACTGGGCTTCAGATGGCTTTAAAACGGCATGAGTAAAATTCACGAGAGGAGAATGCCAATGAGGCAAAGAACAAGTCAGCAGTTGTCTAGAAATAGCCATTGGAGTTTAGTTTGGAGTAACATTGGACCAAAAGGCTGGGGTGCAAAGTTGACATTGATAAGCTTAGATCCCTACAAAACAGTTTCATCATTGGACGAAAGGGTCTGAAATTTCTACTGAAGGAAACAAACAGCAGATACTTCACAAACCTGACTCAGGCACACATCACCAGATCTGAAAGAGAGTATCAAAGTAACTGGACACACCAGCACCTCTTGTCGCTACCAGCTGGATATCATCACAGACACATTTCTGCCATGAGCAACAACTACGCTTTACATCTGCTTCAGTGTCAAATCTGCCAGTTCAAACTGCTTCCAGCAGTAACTTCACCCAGCCCGTCTGACTTGGCTCCGATGCACATTAGCACTTTTACGTATTACTTCCCACCAGCACACCAGTACATTACCTCCTCGCTGCTGCTGACTTTCAAAGATGGAAAATGGTATCTTCACTAACACAGTACTTGCAAAGCTTAGACAAATAGTTCGGTTTCAGCAACAATGCCAGTCAGGCAATTAAGCTACCTTTGAGTGCACCAGTAGGCTGCTCAGAAGAACAAGGCACTCTTATCAGACAATAACGCTTCATGGATTTAGAGTATTTTCCCTTAGAAACATTTCTAAAATACTTGCATATATGACTAGGTTAAGATTTCAACAAAATGACTGCAACCAGAAAATAAGTTAAATTGCACTAACAACAACAACAAAAAAAAAAGGCTTGCATTAAACTGGTCTGTCTTGTGGGCTGTTCAAAGTAATAAGGTCAGTGCAAATAGGCTGAAATTAAAACTAGTTTCAGCCAGAAAACACATGCCAGCATACACTGACACTGATGGAAGAGAAGCAATAAGATTCTGAACTTTTACTCAGAAGGAATTCTCAAGTACAAAAGCCACAATCAAGATACAGAACAGACATCAAAACAAATTTGATATGTGCTTACCGGGATGTACAAATCTCAGTCCCTGCTCTCTGAATCGTTAGATGGAATAAAAGAGTTAGCCTGCACCCTGGTTTTTGTTTGGGTCCCCACCTCTTCTCGTCTATAAAAACAGCTCAAAGGTTTTTCCTGTTGAGAAACTCAGATCATTTTTTCCCCTCTCGACGACAGATGACTACAAAACTAACCAATTTATTACTGATAAGAAGTAAGCGGAAAGGAATGAGAAACAGTTTTTAAAGTGTCTCTTGTTACATAAATCAGCCTAAAACCAACTGGAAATAGTCTCATTAGAAGTGAATGAAAAAGCTCTTCAGTCAGAAGGCTCCAACACACAAGTTTCTGCACCCATCGTCAAGACTGTCCTGTAAAATTTGCCTATGAGATCTAAAATGACATTTTTGAAGTACAGCCATAAAAAAAGTATACAGTGGAAACAGCTAAAAAATACCTCTCAAGGTACCTTCCTGCATAAAAAGTAGCAATGGGTCATTCTCAAAGTCTTTCTATCTATATTCACAATTGCCCCAGCGCCTAACTGTTTCATTTTAAGTGAGAAAAATTTAGCACTGGCTCACAGAAGTGTTGTGGGGGGAGGGATGACACTGCTACTAGTTTTTGTTTTGTTGTATGACCCTAGTCTTCAACATATGCAACAGAGTAAGATAAGCAGTGAGATTTAGAATCATAGAATGGTTTAGATTGGCAGGGACCTTAAAGATCATCTAGTTCCAACCCCCTGCTATGGGCAGGGACACCTCCCACTAGACCAGGTTGCCCAAAGCCCCATCCAGCCTGGCCTTGAATGCTTCCAGGGATGGGGCAGCCACAACTTCCCTGGGCAACCTGGGCCAGTGCCTCACCACCCACAGAGTGAAAAATTTCTTCCTGATATCTATTCTAAATCTCCTCTCTTCCAGTTCCACCACACCACAAAAATGAAGACAAACAAAAGCAACATTCGGAGGTTCAAGGATGAGCCTAATCCTGACTTGGTTCTGACAGAAAACCGCTGTGAAACTACTAGCTAAGGCAGCTGTGCATTTTCTTCAAAGTGGTTGTGTACTCTCCTGAAAAGGCCAAGAACATTGCTGCTGTCTCTTCTGCACCCCTAAAATGCCGTTTCCTCATGTTGTGGAAACCTTCCCATAGATACCCTTTTTATACACACAGCAAAACTACTTGCGTTAAACTGGCAGGGGGTTCTTTTCTACACACAAACAGCAATCATATCTTTAATGACCTGTTATGTGTCCCTCCAGGAAAAGAGAGGTTATTGCTTTACGACACATGAGCACATGAGACATTAAAAACCCTTTAAGACAGACTTAAGTTGGCATAAAAATTGATTGCCCCCAAGAGAACTCCGAAAATTCTCTAAAAAAGATCTTCAAAGACACATGTTTTATGGTCATTGTCGAGTGCTTGTGGAAAAAGCCAACAGGTTTAGCCAGATTTTTCCACATCATCTTCTGGCATTTTACAGTTTTCAGTATTAAGCCAAGAACAGAGAAGCCAAGAAGTTCTTTTTTTTCTAAAAAGCAAGAAAACAGTTGGCTTTTTTCAGGTTTCAATTCCTTTTCACTAGGGCGCCAGGAAAATCAAACCTTCCTAAAGACAGACTTAAGATTTAGCAACGGTACTCTGTGTTATCATCCAGAACTTGATTCCCTTTCTTTTTGCAACTGTAACTTAAATAGGGATCCTGGAAAATATTATGACATCAAATTAAGCATTACTGATAACAAGTTTCCAAACTCACTCTTTCAAAAAAAAAAAAAAAAAAGGCTGTTTCTCCAGTGTCTGAGTGAATAAATCCAGAAAGGGGAAAGTTTCCTTGCTTCTGTGTTAACTAGGAGGTAATTTGAAGTTGTCCCAGTATTGCCAATTATTTTGTCAACTAGAAAAAGGGGGTAAAGTAATCCAGCTCTAAGCAATGACACTAAACAAATCAAGCTGCACCCACACTGATGTTCCCCTCCCTTTTTACAGCCGTGCAATGACATTGCACTGACATTACAGCAGTAGCTCTGCCTAAAATAGAGGTGATTTCAAGTTCCTCACAAAGGCAGCCAACATGCAAATAAGTCAAAAATCAATAGAATGGCTGGTTACCAAAAAGTCATCAGCACCATGCAGGCCTCCAAGCTGCAAGTGAGAAAAAGGTCAAGGAACCAGCCTTGCAAGAGGAGTTGCAGGTATCATGATAAAGCTGGTCGAAATAGTTGGGCTCACTGGAGTTAGTTGCACGCTTCTCCAGTTCAAAAGCTTATCCTAGGCTTACAGAGCAAGGTGAGGAAACTTTTGTTAACATGACCCAAGAATTGACATTTCAGATCCATCATTTGAGAAGATGACAGTGGGATTTATTTTCTAGAAGTTTAGGACGGTCCAGACTACTACATCTGCACTTACCTTTCTCTTGTCAATGTCTGAATTCATACGCTCCAGTTTCCAAATACTCAAGTGAGTCACTCAGCAAATACATACAAAATAACTCTACAAAATACTGTCAAATGTAGAAAATAGGAGGGGAAAAAAGCTAGCAAAGTCATGTAGTTAGGTTTTACTACTGATGTACATAACATGACAAGCTATTTCCAAGCTGAATGGGTTGAAGTTAAATACCGTTATTCAAATGTCTTAATTCACAAGTGAGAAGCTTAGGAGGTAAACAAGGGAAAGGGTATTACTGGAAGACAGCTCTTCACATTGCCTTTTAGGGTAAGGAAATTGGACCACTCACCTCCACTGAGTAACTTCATCACCAGCCAAAGCTCATCTTTCACCACGAAGGATGTGTAGTAAGAGACAATGTTGGGGTGATGGCACTGACTCATGGCTTGAATTTCTTTCTGCAGAAAAAAATAACGCATTAGCAGTTGAACACAGTGATGATTATTCCTCAGGCACAGAAGTTATCTTCCTCAAGACACAATGTTCAAAGAGGGTACAAAGAAAAAAAGATACCTAGAAACTAAACATAGAAAATTCAGAAATATTCAACACTCAGCCTGCATCATACTAGGGCCGGAAGGTATTTTAGGGTGCTCTTCCGGTCTGTCTAGGAGAAAGAAAAAGTTGACCACAAACCTCTTGGCAAGGACAAAATAGTGGTCATAACCGAAACACCTGCATGCAGCTACAACAGAATATTCCTGAAAATTCACACCAGTTTGTTACCCAAGAAGTTCATGCTGACTCCTCCTTTCAATGAGACATTACACAACAGATGCTTAATCTGTTGAAGACTATCATTTGGATGAAAAAGGGAAATGTTTGCCTTCGGGGGAAAAAAAAAAAGGCCTCTTATTCCTCATGTTTCTTCCCAGCAGGAAAGCAGATGGCTCAATCAGGTTGAAGGCACAAAGGACAGCTATATCTTTTGTCATACTGGAAGAAGAGGGACATCAGTTCGAGATTAGACAGTAGTTACCTACTACAGATGGAGTACAATATGAAATACACTCAGATATTAAATTGTTTGTGTTTTGACCATGCATACTCTTAGATTTGGTTATCAGTGAAGGGTTGAGGTTCTCCAGGTTATAGAGGGAACAATGCCACAGAAAGCGTTGACTGATTTTTCATTATGCAAGCACAAATCGCCAGTTTGGACAGAAAGCTTTGCAGTTTTTTGACCGCCCATACACAAAAGCCATCCATTAAGCCAAGCCTGGCACCCTGCACTACACCCAGCTGGGCCTTTGTGCTTCAAGCCAAGCTGGTAGCTTCAGCCAAGCCCCCCCAACATGTCAAGTTGTACCCTCCAGCATCATCCACACCAGACACTCATC